>NW_026719241.1:0-11969 GCF_029784015.1 Lycium ferocissimum | reverse complement strand
GAAAATCGCGACTACAAGTTATCCGGTCTTCGATTAGTACTCCGAAACTTGAATTCTTGCTCAAAATCCTCAATTCTATGTAATATTTGAGAGCTTTTGGGAGCTGAGTTTTCTGGAGGTTTTTGGAGAGTTTTTGCTGATAAAAAATGAGATTTTTGTCCCTTTAAAAAAAGCGCCAACGTCGGTTTCACCGTAGCTACAAGATCGTGGCTGCGCGTAGCGAAAGACCGTAGTGGTACCGCTCGAAATGCGTTTCTGCGTCGACGATTCTAGTTTGTAACGTCTATAATTCTCTCGCTCCGATATCCCATCGACGAGCGGTTTATTGCATTATAATCTAGACTTGACGAACTTCATTTTAGGATTTTGAAACACCTTAAAACTCTTAATACACATGGAGATATGCCTCTAAAGTTGACTCAAAAATCCTCGTTCCAAATTTTTTGACAAACTTAATTTTCTTGATATTTCCATCCAATAAAATTATAAGCAACTTATGCCTTAAAACAATATCGGAGGTCAAAAGTCGCTACCTCGTATCCCAGAATAGTCTTGTCCCTAACTTATCGTGGTTAGCTCGGATTATCCCAATGTACAAAGTACGGGGTATAACATTAATGCACCCAGAATCTCGTAACCATATTGTTATTACTGAATCCAAACTTTTCTCATTAAGTATTTGCTTGGTCTCATCCTTAGCATATAAATATTCATAGGTAACATAACTGCCCTTGTACGACTTGTATAAAGTATACTCGATCTTAGTCACGATCTTTCCTTCTCCTGGTTCATTCTACTTCACATATTCCCTCCGTACTAACATTCGCTTATAGCCTATTTTGTCATACTCCTTTCCCTTCCTTTATTCACTCCTTTGATTTTCTCACTTCCTACTATGGGAGGTCTTCTATCTTTCTCCTTTGCTACTTATAGGTCGCAGTATCATTAGCGAACAACTCTATTGCCCACATCTTAGCCTCTAATCCAGCATAACAGTGTTATCTTTCACAATGTCTCTGTAAGTTACTCGTTACTTTCCCTTGTCGTATTCTCTTTTTTTTTTTTTAAGCATCCACTTTCCAATGTCATATCATTCAAGATCTCTACCATTAACTCTCAGCACTATCTCAATTATCATCCTGACTTCTACCCCTTTATTGCTGGCTTTTAGATCTTACTAACTTGTCTCAGCAAGGAATCTTACCTGTAGCCCAAGCATCCGTATCAAATATATTGTAGTGTCAGTTGTCTCCATCTTACACTTGCATCTCTCGCACTCGCTTCCCCCCTTAAGGGTGTACTTATAATACTATCCGATTATACTTTGCCCTATGTCCATATTTCCAATCTCAATTAGGTGGCACTTTGATCCCGACATTTTGATCCCCGTACCTTCCACCTACTCACTTTCTTTCTTTTCCGTATATCATTGTATTAGTACTTTCCCCAACTTTGTAGTGAAAACGACATCAGCTTGCCTTGTAACATTTGTGCCCTTTATTTTTCTTTTCACTCGAACTTCGTCACCCTATCCGATTAATGCCTTCCATATACCGCAACGTTGGTTGCCGGAATATACATATCCGCTGATATAGCCACGTACGGGATATCATGCGCATACCTATATATATAATTACTACTATCCTGCTCACAAAATACTTCCAAACGCTATTCGACTTACCCTGCTTCTAGAGCTGTGATGTACCTTCTTTCTCTCCACCGGTCTAATCCGCCTCGGCCTACGCGACCTCTTAAGGTTTCCGCCCACTCTGTATACTCTAATTTCCCTTAGGCTACTCTAGCTTCCCATTTGGCTCTCCTGTGTTTGACTTTATAGGACTTTTAGCACACTTCTCAGGGGGTCACCCATCCTAAAATTTCTCTCATTCTAGCACGCTTAACCTTGGGAACTCTGATGAAATTCGACGCTTTAATGCTAGTATGATAGCATTCACCTCACCGCATGACCTTCATCACATAATCTGGAGTAAGTTGAAGTCTTAACAGATTCCGAAACGTTCCCATAACACATCTCCCTTCGAATTAGAAAGGGTCTCTTACTCTTCTGACTCCACAATTACTATTTTAGCCCTTTTTCAATCCTCAATATTCACTTTTCACCTATGGATATAACTACTTTCCGTCCCAGACTTCCAGATTCCCAATGGTGGTGAACACACCTCGATCGCCGTTACTTATAAATACTTGGTTCTCGGCCTTTGGATTTCTGCTCTCATTTTACCTCGTTCCTCATCCTTTCCATAATCGAGTCTTTCACAGTCCCGTCACTTATAGTACTCGTATCCTTGGCTACACATGTCATGATCTATTACTACTTTCGTTATCTCACTTTCTTCTTATTTCCTTCTTCAATTACCCTTTCTTTTCTTACACTCGCTATCATTTACGTCATTATATAACCCTTATTCCAAACTTCCCCACGTAACTTGATAAGCCTTCCTTATTCGTTCTATAGCTCGCTTTTCCGTTTCACACTTGCCTTTATATTCTAGCTACATAGATCACATCATAGCTTTGGCCACCTTCTCACTCGGCTTTACTTACTTTCATAACAATCCCCATTATATTCACATTATATCTTATTCGTAATCAATCATATAATATAACACTTCTTAACCCTTTACCCTTTCTGATCAACTTTATCCTTAATATCTCACAAGCTGTCTTATCAATACATTCATATCCGTCATAATTCTTTTCCTCTGTACTCTTGTCTTAATCATACTATTACTTCTTTTAACTATAAGCTCGTCATAATTCGTCCCTGCTTATCAATTCAGTCGGTACCTTAAATAACACTCCATCAAGATTTTCCAGCCCTTTTCTAAATCATCTCTTAGGATTACAAGCCCTCTCCAAATTCTTTTACCATATCGATATCGACCTTCTAATTATTATTATCCTCAATTCAGCAATTAACTTCTTTCTCGATGCCAGCCGTACTCGTAGCTTAGTCAAATCTTATCATTACTATTAGCACGACCCTTCAAGACATATTACAAACCTATATCTCATTCTCTCTTTATTTCTAGGAAAATTTTGGCAGAGTTTCCTCTGTAATTGTTACTATCTCAAAACCTGCATGCAGGAAATACCAACAATGCCTCACAGGGCCAACATATGTATATATATCATATCATATCACGGCCACACAGGGCTCCCAATATCAACAACAGTACGAAAATGATGAACATACCTCGTATGCCCAACTCAAACTGCACCTGTTACACTTTCTTGTTTACTTTCCTTTTAATCTTCAACTTGTATTTCAATCATACTTCGATATCTTACCCGACATATATCTTTCATACCTTTGCTTGCGTGCTTTGTGACTTCCGATTTCGCTAGTCACTTTCTTCGTCGATGCCATTCTTCCGCTCGAAATCAAAGGTTAGTGTACGGAATCTCATTCCCCTATGACTTGGCTCTATGGCACGATCTCGGATGTGAAAAAGAGTAACCACCCTAGATGCCCCGTAGCCTCCTGTTTATAAATGTGGCGCGCTTCACACCATAAACACGACTCTCTCGGGACACGACTTTGCGGACAACCCTAGGACGGCGCTCCGATACCAATTTGTCACACCCCAACTTTTGATAGGGCATGATGGGCACCCGACCCTTACTAAGGGCCGAGCGAACCCGCTGATCCTCGTGATACTCATAATCTTACTGGACTCTTAAATCATGAAGTGAATGCATAATGTAAGCTTTTAAAAAAAACATATTTTTCGTCCTTCTCAAATCAAGTAAAATCTGTAATCGTATGAAATCTGTAACAAAATGCATAATGATACATCGGCTTACAGAGCCGCTTACAAGACTGACATGCTATACACGTGACTCTGTCTGCAAAGTCTCTAACATGGCTCAAGATACCATAGCATAAATACTCTGACTCGGCGGCCTCACGGAAGGAAATGGAGCTCGCCGATCCACCGGAACATCTTCTACTAATATCCTCTACCCATCCGTATACACACACGTGGCATGAAACGCAGCCCCCCTGAGAAAAGGGGATCAGTATGGAATATGTACTGAGCATGTAAAGCATGAAATACAGTAAACAGGATCATACTGAAATAAGGAGTATAGAAAATCATAAGACTTGCCTCTGAAACATAAATCATGCGTATCAAGATCATATCCAGCCCATTATGGGACTGAGTGACATAAGTAAATAATCATCATGTACATATGCATGTATAACGTGTCCCGGCCCTCTAGTGAGGGACTCGATAAATAAAATCATCATATACATGTACATATAACGTGCCCACCCTCAGTGAGAGACGCGGTGAATGAAGTCATCATATGCCATCTGGCCGCCATCCCTATCATCGTATCATCATCATCATATCATATAACGTGCCCGCCCCGTAGTGAGGGACGCGGTGAATATCATCATATACATATAACGTGTGTTATATCCCGTATTTTGTACGACGGGACAATCCGGGTTAACCATGATAAGTTAGAGACAAGACTATTCCGGTATACGAAGTCGGGACTTTTGACCTTCGATTTTGTTTTAAGACATAAGTTGTTCATGAATTTGTTGGCATGGAACATTTAGGAAAATTTGGGTTTAAAAGTGAAATATTGGAAAGTTGGAAATTATTGAAAATTGGCCATGTTGGCCGTGTGGTTTGGAGATGGCCCCCACACATTTTTTGGCCAAATTTAATTGGTCCAACCCATGTGTGGGCCATGGACACTTGTATAATTCATATATGAGCATAAAATATGACTACTAAGTCATCTTTCTCATTCTCCACACTTAGAAAAAAAAAAAATCAAGAACTTGGAGAAGAACAACACCAACCATTCGGCCAAGACTCCAAAATTCAAGACCAAGATTTAGCCATCAAAAAATTATTTCTTCCTAGCAAACCCACTAATTGAAGGGTCCTCGTTAACGTGGAGTTGTTGTTTGGGGCAACAAACCGCTCGTTTTCATCCTTGCTAACCCTAGCCAAGTTGTGAAGTTGAGAAGAAAGGTAAGGTTTAATCTTGTTTTTATATGTTATGGAAGGTTTATGTATGTCGTAGTATGCAAAAATGGATGAAATTCATGAAATATGGCATGTTGGAGTTGAGGCCGTGTGCATGGTATATAGCCGTGTGCGTGTGATATTGTGTTAGTGATGAATTAATTCTATGTAGCATGCTTAGTTGTGTAGTGTGTTGAAATGAATGAAAATCATGAAATTTGGTTGTGGATGTGTTGGCCGAATATGGCTTGTGAGGTGTGCAAAGAATGAATTAATTATTTAGTATTTTGATTGTTGTCGTTATGAATTCTATGTTGACGATAAGAGTTTAATGACTCAAGTTGATGTTGTAATTGTTATGGGCTGATTTGGAGGTTAATGTGCATTTAATGTAATTCCTATATTTATGAGAATGACATTGTTAGAGTGTGGATTGTTGGTGCAAATCATGATTTGGAAGTGAGGAATGTGTTATAGTTGTGGTTCTTGGGTTTGGGACAGTTTCGGGTGGATTGGAGTGTTGTTTGGGATGTTTGAAATATTGTGTGAATTGTTTAAAATGTCCTAGAATATTGTTGGTATGGGTTCAGGCTAGTATTTGAATGTATGAGTGTTGATGTTGGTTTGAATGTAAGTCGTTGGATTGAATATAATGAATGTTGTTGAATTATGTGGAAAGAGTATTTAATGCTAGAATGCGTTTTGAATTGATTATTGACGTTGCTAGTTTGGTTCTTTGGTGTTGTTGTTGATGAATTTGGCCGAGTTGAATTCTCGCGGTTGTTGTATTTACAGGGGAAATGCTGCCCAAATTTCCGTAGAATTATGTGCTAGTTTGGAAATGAACTTCTAAATGCCTATAGTTGACATTGGTATTTATTGATGTTATGTAGATCTTGGGGAGTCCGAGACATAGGTTTGATTTGTATTAGCTTTGAGAGCGATCGAGGTATGTAAAGCTTACCTTTCTTTCTTTTGGCATGTCTTAGGTATGATTAAGCTATGATAAGTTATGAGTCTCGGAGCAATTCCATTCCTATGATCCGAGCATGTATACGAGTCTTATTCACTTCTTCATGTTCGCATTTTAATATAGACGGACTATGGCCCTTATGTCTTTTGTAAGATTGGATTTCAAAAGTTGCATAAAGAGATTTTGTTCGTAAAAGATTCTGTAACTACGAACGACCGTAACTTTCACATATGGTCTCGGATTGCTATGAAACGTTCGTAGAAGTTTCTATAACGTATAATGACCATGTCGTTCATAGGCGGGCCCGGATCGGGTTGACGCTCATCCGTGGTGTTATACCCCGTATTTTGTACGTTGGGGCAATCCGGTTTAACTATGATAAGTTAGGGACAAAACCATTCCGGGATACAAAGTCGGGACTTTTGACCTTCGATTTTATTTTAAGACATAAGTCGTTCATGAATTTATTGGCATGGAACATTTAGGAAAATTTGGGACCAAAAGTTGAATAATTGAAAGTTGGAAATCATACAAATTAGGCGATTTGGCCGTGTAGTCTTGGAGTGGTTCCCACACATTTTATGGCCAATTTTAATTGGTCCAACACATGTGTGGGCCATGGACACATGTATAATTCATGTGGGAGCATAAAAAGAACCTTGGACGAACAACAAGAAGGCCATTCGGCCAAGAACCCAAAAATTGAAGTCCAAATTGAGCCATCCCAAAAATATTTTCTTCAAGCAAATCCACTAATTGGAGGTCCCTAGGTAACGTGGAAGTGTTGTTGGAGCGAACAAACCATCCGTTTCATCAATCGCAAACCCTAGCCTAGTTGTGAAGTTGAAGAAGAAAGGTAAGATTTAATCTTGTTTTATGTTTTAATCTTGTTTTATGTGTTATGAATGATGTATGCATGTTGTAGTATGCCAAAATGGATGAAAATCATGAAATATGGCATGTTGGAGGTGAAGCCGTGTGTGTGATGTATGGCCGTGTGTGTGTGTGATGTATGGCCGTGTGTGTGTGTTGTGTTGTGTAGAAGTAATGAATTAAATTCTAGCTAGCATGTTTTAATTGTTGTAGAGTGAAGAGATGGATGAGAATCATCAAGATATGTGTGTGTAGTGTTGGCCGAATATAGGGCCATGTTGTGTGAATGAGAATGGATTAATTCTATTTGGAATTTTGAATGTTGTTGTTGTGAATTCTATGTTGACGATAAGAGTTTAATGACTCAAGATTGATGTTGTAATCGTATGGGCTGATTTGGAGAATTATGTGCATTTAATGTAATTTCTATATTGGTGAGAATGACATTGTTAGAGTGTGGATTGTTGGTGCAAATCATGATTCGGAAGTTAGGAATGTGTTATGAATATGGTTCTCGGGTTTGGACAGTTTTCGGGTAAGTTGGGGTGTTGTTTGGGATGTTTAAAATCTTGTATGAATTGTTTAAAATGTCCTTAAATATTGTTGGTATGGGTTCGGGTTAGTATTTGAATGTATGAGCGTAGATGTTGACTTGAATGTAAGCCGTTGAATTGAATGTAATGAATGTTGTTGGATTATGTAGAAAGGGTATTTAATGCTAGAATGCGTTTTGAATTGATTATTGATGTTGCTAGGTTGGTTGTTGGTGTTGTTGTTGTTGATTTGGCGAGTTAAATTCTCGGGGTTGGTCATTTACGGAAATGCGCCCCAAATTTCTGTAGAATTAAGTGCTAATTTGGAATTAATGGCCTAAACGTCTATAGCTAATATTTGATATCCGTTGACGTGTGTAGACCTTGGGGAGCCCGAGACATAGGTTGGGACTAGCTTGAGTTTGGATTAGCTTTGAGAGCGATCGAGGTATGTAAAGCTCAACCCTTCCTTCTTTTGGCATGCCTTAGTTACAAATAGGCTATGACACGAGCCTCGAGGAAATTCTATTCTCGCAATCCGAGCATGTTTATGACTCTTATTTGGTTCTTGGAATTCGTATGCTTGATATGATGAAATATTGGCCCTTATGTCTTTGGAATATTTGATTTTCAAATGTTGCGTAAAAAGTTTTGTTTTTAAAAGAAGTTAGTAACTACGAACGACCGTAACTTTCACAGAAAGGCTCGGATTGCCTCGATATGTTCGTAGGATATTGTATGGCGTATGATGAGTATGTTTTCCATAGGCGAGCCCGGCTCGGGTCAACATGTTATATCCCGTATTTTGTACATTGGGACAATCCGGGTTATCTATGATAAGTTAGGGTCAAGACCATTCTGGGATACGAAGTCGAGACTTTTGATCTTCGATTTTGTTTTAAGACATAATTTGTTCATGAATTTGTTGGCATGGAACATTTAAGGAAATTTGGGACCAAAAGTGGAATAATTAAAGTTGGGAATTATTGGAAATTTTGGCCCTTGGCCGTGTGGTTTGAAATGGTCCACACATTTTTGTGGCCAAATTTAATTGGTCCAACCCATGTGTGGGCCATGGACACTTGTATAATATATATGAGAGCATAAAAGATGACTAAGTATTCATCTTTCTTCATTCCTCACACTTAGAAAAAAAACAAGAACTTGAAGAACAACAACAAAGGCCATTCGGCCAAGAAAGAAAAAAAATGAAGTCCAATTTGAGCCATCACAAAAATATTTCCTTCAAGCAAATCCACTAATTGGAGGTCCCAGTAACGATGGAAGTGTTGTTGAGCGAACAAACAAACCAGTTTTATACCCGCAAGGCTTGACCTAGTTGTTGAAGTTGAACAAGAAAGGTAAGATTTAATCTTGTTTTATGTGTTATGAATGATGTATGCATGTTGTAGTATGCCAAAATGGATGAAAATCATGAAATGTGGCATGTTGGAGTTGAGGCCGTGTGTGTAGTGTATGGCCGTGTAGGTGTGTGTGTTGTGTTGTGTTGAAATAATGAATTAAAGTCTAGTTAGCATGTTTGGATTGTTGTAGAGCGAAGAAATGGATGAGAATCATATTATGTGTATGTGTAATGTTGGCCGAATGTGGGTCATAATATGTGACAATGAATGGATCAATTCTAATTAGTGTTTTCGTTGTTTGTAAATTTGTGAATTCTACGTTGATAATGAGATTCTAATGACTCAAATCGAGATTTGTGTGTTGCATGGCTGATTTGGAGGATTATGTGCATTTAATGTAATTTCTATATTTGTGAGAATAACATTGTTAGAATGTGGATTGTTGGAGCAAATCATGATTCGGAAGTTAGAAATGTGTTATGGATGTTGTTCACGGGTTTGAGGCAATTTTCGGGTGGATTGGAGCATTAGTTGGATTGTTGGAAATATTGTATGAATTGTTTAAAATGTTCTTGAATGTTGTTGGTATGGGTTCGGACTAGTATTTGAATGTATAAGCGTTGATATTAGCTTGAGTGTAAGCCGTTGAAATTGAATATAATGGATATTGTTGGATTATGTAGAAAGAGTATTTAATGTTAGAATGCGTATTGAATTGATTATTGATGTTGCTAGTTTGGTTGTTGGTGTTGTTGTTGATGAATTTGGCCGAGTTGAATTCTCGGGGTTGTTACATTACGGAAATGCGTCTAAATTTCGTAGAATTTAGTGTTCGTTTGGAAATGAACTCCAAAATGCCTATAGTAATGTTGGTATTTAATGATGTTATATAGATCTTGGGGAGTCCGAGACATAGGCTTGATTTGTATTAGCTTTGAGAGCGATCGAGGTATGTAAAGCTCAACCCTTTCTTCTTTTGGCATGCCTTAGTTACAAATAGGCTATGACACGAGCCTCGAGGAAATTCTATTCTCGCGATCCGAGCATGTCTATGCTTCTTATTTGCTTCTTGGTATTCGTATGCTTGATGTGAGAAAATATTGGCCCTTATGTCTTTGGAATATTTGATTTTCAAAAGTTGTATAAAAAGTTTCGTTTTTTCTAAAGAGTTCTGTAACTACGAACGACCGTAACTTTCACAGAAAGGCTCGGATTGCCCCGATATGTTCGTAGGAGCTTTCATGGCATATGATGACTATGTTTTCATAGGCGGAACTGACTCGGGCCCACACCCGTCCGTGGCCCCGCGACTTTCCTTTATGTACTTCGATGATTTTGAAAGGATATGATATGACTACTATTCCGACTTTAAGTACGACTAGTTTACTTATCTTTTGAGTTTATAATAATGATTCTATAACGTATAATGACTTAAACTTTCATAGGCGGGCCTGGATTGGGTTGACGCTCGTCCGTGGGTCCCGCGACGTTCCCTTTACAAGGCCGACGACTTTTTGAAAGAACTTAATATGACTATTTCTCCGACCCCGAGTATGATTATATACTTATACGTACGTCTAAAATGATGATTCGTATACTTATGATTCCGATACGTAACCATGATTTCTAAAATTTTATTCGATATGTTCTGAGTGATATTCGGAAGAAACCCGATTTGACTCGTGTTTCGGTTTTGAACTAACCGGTTCGTTTTTGATTATCTATTGGGTCTTTGTAAGTGTTTTGCATTGCATATGGTTCCCGACTCCTTCCGCGTACATACTATGGTTAACTTCCTTCGCCGAGTGCGGGCCGCATGTTTCGTGCGCACTATATGATATTACGGGTATGATGTGTCCCCGTCTTCGCCGAGCCCTCCGCCTATAGGGCCGGGTGTCGTGTATGTGTGATATTGCCGCTGGATTTTTGACCGCGGTATGTGATATTGCCGCTGGACTTTTGACCGCGGTATGTGATTGTCACACCCTAATATCCCTAGGGTGTGATGGGCACCCGACCCTTACTTAGGGCCGAGCGAACCCTCAGACTCTTGCTGCACATAAAATCACGTTAAACTTTTTAAATCGGATAAGATAAATGCATAGTAAAAATTTTCGTAAACATTCTCTCTCGTAGCTTCTCCAACCGAACAAAACCTATAATCATACAAAAATTCGGTATATACGTACCAACATATCGGCCGACGGAGCCGCTTTGCTGCATCGACAACCAATACCCACGACGCTGTCTGCAAAGTCTCTAACACAAATTCAGAAACCATCACATATGTGCCCGACTCTCGGCGGCGCTCAGAGCAAACGAGTTTACCAACCCGCCGGGCACATCTTCTATAATAACTCTCGGCCAAATCCGGGAGTACCGCGCGGTCGAAACGCAGCCCCCGAAGAAGCAGGGTCACACGGAATATGTACTTGAGTATGTAAGGTATCTGACAAAATGGTAACTATAAATCGAAATAGACAAAGCTAAAGAATAAATACATTACACAAAATACCAGGACGCTTATATTTTCGTACACAAATCGTACATACACATCTACATATATCGGAAGGAGTACGAGAGAAAGTAAACGAGTGGTTCGGTAGTACCGAAAATGCTTATTTTACAATCACAGTACGCATGTCCGAACGGTGCAAAAAGGGTACGAGAGCGCACCGGTGATGTCACACGTCGAACGGAGTGCGAACGTACGTGCTCGTACGATGTCATATAACGGACGAAATACGAACGTACGAATGCTCGTACACTTGGCATATATCGGACGAAGTACAGAACGCACGAAGGCTCGAGAGGATGACATATATCGGACGAGAATACGGTACGCGAGAATACTCGTATGATGTCATATATCACGTATCGTCTAACGTGTCCCGGCCCCCTCGAGGGGACTCGGTGGATAAACTCATCAATACGCATGTCAAAATCATAGATCACATATGCGTATAACGTGTCCCCTCGATGTAGTACTTGCGGTGAATAGGATCATGTATAACGAATCATATGTCATATATGCAAATAACGTGTCCACGCACTTGTTAAGGGACTCGGTAATATGGAATCATGCGTATCGACGAATCATGTACCAAGTATACATAACGTGTCCCGCCTCTACATCGCGGTCTCGCAAGGAATAATCATTATATGCCTCCGCCCCCATCCCCTATCATCATGCATATCGGCCCCGGCCCCT
>NW_026719240.1:0-12318 GCF_029784015.1 Lycium ferocissimum | reverse complement strand
TTAAGACAACAATATCCTCAATATCCACGCTAAAATCCACTGCAAAATAATACTAGAGTCACAACCATGCGTTACCCGACCTAAATCACTACTCCGTCGTTTGAAAATTGCTCTCTTTTTTTACTCCCTCACTCTCTCTTATAATTTCCGGAAATTTCGGGCTGAAATCTGGTGAAAAAAAAGGGGTTATTACCCTTTTATAGGGGTCAAATTCGGTCGGGGGTCGTCGTAGCATTTTACTATAGCAAGCATTATAGCAGGTCGGCCATCGTAGCGCACTATAGTATGCGTTTCTGCTCTGTCAGCTGAATTTGTAACGTCCATATTTCTCTACTCTAATGTCCTATCGACAAGCGATTTGTTGCGTTGGAAACTAGATTCGATGAACTTCATTTTAGTCTTTTGAAACACCTTAAAACGCATCATATACTCGGAGATATGCCCCTCCAAAGTTGACTCAAAATTCTGTCCAGACTCGCCAACTTTTTTTTTTTTCCAAATTTTCGACAAACTTATTTTCTTCGCTTTGGGTCCCTAATCTTCTAAAACTTTCCATACATGATATTTATCATTAATCGTACTTGATAATAGTCATATCCTTTGGTTTCAAGGTTGTCCTTCCCGGTTACGCCTTACGAGATCGTAATTCATCCTTTACTTCATTATTACAAACTTCCCATGCCTTGTACCTTCCAAAACTTCATGTAACGTCTCCGATACTCCATTAATATGGTGAATCACGTGGCATGCTCATGCTCTGAGAATGCGAGGTGTAACACACCCCTTACTTACTAACTTCTTCGCCCGAAGGAAGGAAATGATTTCTTCGTGGCGGGACTAGAAGTGCCTCTCCACTCATGCCTAGGGATCCCCGGCATGGCTAAGGTGACTAGGGGTGTTCATGGTTCAGTTTGGGTCGGTTATTGATTAAAACCATAACCAAACCAATTTAGTCAGTTTTTAAATGTCTAAAACCATAACCAAACCAAATAAAATAATAACCACCGATTTGGTTATTGTCGGTTTGGTTCAATTTTTCGGTTTATGACTAGCAAACTATGAGACTTATCAAGAAACATTAAAAAGTTGAAACGTACATGTCTTTTGGTTCTAACGATAACTTTTATTTATAGTTTAAGGTGGAACATACATCATAGAAATATTTTCACTATTAGTGATAGTGTAGCACTCAAGTTATCCAAAGTTGCTAAACTATTACATATAAAGCTAAAAACTAACTTAGTAGTGGCTGCACTATTTTTGTCATCTTAATGCACATACCTAGAAATAAACTAGAGCGTAAGAGATTTTAGTTGTTGTTACAAGCATACATATTATAAATTAAACATAAAGACCACCTAAAATTAAAATTAAAATATATGAAATAAAAAAAACTTTGTGTAATGATCCTAAACTTTGGGGCAAGATTGTATTTTGCCCTCAATTCTCCCATTTTATTAAAAAAACTTTGTGTAATGATCCCAAACTTCAGACCCTATCCCCAAGGCTAGGGTCTCGACTACAGAGTTGTTCTTTTCTCCTTAAACAATCATGTGAAATAGTTAGACCAAAAATCAAATTAATAATTAAAAGGTATAAAATATTTATAATTATTTATGAAAAACTAATATTATACATATAAATAATTATAAAATTTATGTATATAATTTATCGGTTCTAAGATTTTTTATTTATTCGGTTATTTTTTAATAGAACCATAACCAAACCAAATATTATCGGTTTTTAAAATTTAAAACCAAATCAAACCAAACCAAGCCAAATGTCGGGTTTTTTATTCGGTTTGGTTAAATGTTCTGTTTGGTTTTGGTTTTAACCAAACCGTGAATAGTTCTTAAAGGTGACAAATTAGTATGATGTACCAAGATCGCATGATAGGAAGAAAGCCAGGACAAACCCAATATAATATCAAAGTCCACCATATCGAGAATCATCAAATCTACCCAAGTGTCATACCCCATAAAAGTAACCAAACAAGATCGGCAGACTCGATCAACAACCACAGAATCTCTGACCGAGGTAGACACATGCACAAGTATATCTATGTTATCCCAAGGCAAATACCAACCAACGACATGAAATGCAGATACATACAAATAAGTGGATCCAAGATCAAATAACACAGATGCTGCTCTATGACGGACAAAAATGGTACCTGAGATCATAGCATCTGAGGCCTCTACCTCGGGCCTACTAGGAAATGAGTAACAATGGGCTCCATAACGCTTGGTCTAAAATCCTCCTCTCGTACTCTGGGTACCACCTCTAGCTGACTAGACCCACCTCTAGAACTATAAGAAGTACCACAACCTTGTCACGACCCAAACCAATGAGTCGGGATGAGTGCCTAATCCCTAGTGACCAAACACCCCTATACTCGACCTATATAACGCTAGATAGCAAGGGACCATAAGTAGCTCAATCTACACTATAATGACTCATGAAAAGATGACATCACGAACTCTATACCATCTGTGTATATATATATACCCGTTGGTGTACAGTGAATAGAGAGCGAGGGATATGAGGTATACGAGGTTTGGACAAGTAAAAAAATAGTATTTGATGATCCTAATTAAGATTTCCAAAGACATTCGACTTAAGGAAAGAAAATTGTTAAGGGAAGTGAGTCGCAAGTCGAGTGTAACGGATAAGAATTTCGAGTATTGAGCAAATGGTGTGTGAATGATGCCCTAAGGAAGAGTTATAATGTCCCTTAGATTGGTATTGAAGTGATAAACAAGTGTTAAGAAGGTTCCATAAGGATCGGAGATCAAACGAGTCGACGAAACAATCCTCGAAAAACCGGTATATATATACGTATGGTATGTAGTTCGTGATCCAGCTCGTAGATCCAGCCCGCACGACATATTCTACCGGACCAAATATACGGTCCAACATACGGTGGTCAAGAGAAATTATACGTATCGTATGTTGGTCCGTATATTTTAATCGGGATCGAAGTGAATTTTATATAAGGGACCCTTTTCATTTCATTTTCATTTCATTCTTCACCTCCACCATCCAAGAAACCTCTAGAACCTTTCCATATATTTCATCTATGAGAAATCAATAGAAATCAAGGATCAACAACAAGAAATCAAGTGAACCAAGTGAAGGAAACCCATTAAAAGTCATATAAATCAAGAAAACCCAAGAGAGATGAAATAGGGTTTTGGTGAAAAGGTGTGATGTCATCCAAAGCTTATTCCTCCATCATCTAAGGTAAGTTTCATGACCTTTATATGTTGTTTGAAGTATTTATGAGTTGAAACACATGGATTGTAGAAGAGTATAGGAAATGGGTCATAAATGTGTGAATAGTGCCATTAATGAGTAGTAGTGGGATTGAATCATGAAAATGATTACGTTGAGATTATAAATGTGTTATAAATGACGTTTAGAACATGAAATGAGTATTGTATGAGAAAGAACGCGACAATAGACTTTGGTCATGAATATGGAGAATTGGAGTGAAATTGTGAAATGTGAATAACGTAAATGAATGACGATTGTTGCTAGCGATATTGTGATTGTTGTTATGAATGTTGGGAGTTGATATGGAATGTGGCAGAAAGTAGTATAAACAAAGGAAATGCTGCCCAAATTTCTCTAGCTTCAATAAGTACGTTTTCATGATTGTTTAGCTAATGACGACACGAATTCCATTGAAGGTACAAACAAGTGCATTCAAGGAGAACGAGCAAGCGATAGGATAATTAAAATGATAAAGGTATGTGAGGCTAATCCTTTCCTTCTAAGGTACGAGTCCTATGGCATGAATTTCCTCTGTTATTACGAATGTTTCATCTTCAAGAAGACTATGAGCCCTTGTTCACGAATAGCCATACGAGATAAGAAATATGTTATAATGATGATAACGGTAATGATAAGCTTAAAGTCTAGAGATGCTATGGTTGATGATATGATGTTCCAATTAAACTAATGAAGCTATCCGTAGCCATTGATGTTGATCACCATATACACTCACCTTATGCTTGTTCCTCCAAGGTGAGGCAGAATGCTTACGAATGCTCCATAATGAAGTCGGGGGTCCACGACCTTACGTCACCCCGACATGACTATACTTGCTTCCAAGTTCTAATGTATGAACTGATGATATATGTATAATGATGTTAACTTATGATAGAACCATGATATGTCCATGAAGTGAATGATAGTGATGAGTCTATGATGATATATGATATATATGATGATAAATGCATGATATATGATGATGATACGATTCCACCGCGCCTAGATGGCCGGGCATGTCACCGCTAAGGCGGGCTGCATACGATTCCACCGTGCCTAGATGGCCGGGCATGTCACCGCGGCTGCTATGATTCCACCGAGCATAGAGGGCCGGGCATGACACCACTAGTAGGCGGCATATGATGGTTACCCGGACGCGGGTTAATGACATGATGATGTATGATTGATGTGACAGTGCATGTATGGCATGATGATGTATAGGTGATATGATAAGGCATACGCTATGATAATGTACATGATGTGCTTATGTATGATGAATGTATATGAAATGTGTCTATAATTACAAGAGTACACAGGTTGTATCCTCATCTCATGACTTATGATATTCTTATTATGCTTATTTCGCTCCTGCCTTACATACTCAGTATAATGTTCGTACTGACGTCCGTTTTCTTTGGACGCTGTGTTCATGCCCACAGGTAGGCAAGGAGATGGTGCCGATCTATAGGAGCTAGTAGGGCCGACGTGCGAGCGCTCCATTGTCCGAGGTGCCCTTGATTATTCTTTTGGTACATATATGTATGTATTCATGATTGGGAACGACGGGGTCCTGTCCCGTCCATATGTCTAGTATTCCAAAGAGAGGCTCGTAGATGCACATGTGTGGGTAGCATGATCCCATGGTCTGTATGTATATGCATGTATATATATTATTTTGATAGCCGAAGGGCTTATGTTTATAAAAGTAAATATGTTTTAAATGATGATAGTTTTCTATGATTATGAGTATATATTATGAACGAGAGCAGATAAGTAACAGAATGAGCGGTGTTCGGTGGTTAGCCCCGGATACCCGTCATGGCCCGTAGCCGGGTCGTGACAGTGGGCTTCGGCACCTGACCTCGGGCCTTCGTAGCTCTAGTCCTCACCAGCTATGAGAGAAGAGAATAGAGTCAGATACCAATTTGATCCTTCCAGATACCGATTTGAATAGAGTAGCATTTCCTAAATGTCCTATAGACTCTGGCAGATAAATACGGAGCTCATCGTACCGATCCTTGAGACTCTACTAGACACTCTCTTGTATTAAAGACCGGGTAACCTAGGGCTCTGATACTAACTTGTCACGACCTATTTGCCTAAGTCGTGCAAGCACTTATCTTCCCACCTGGGTAAGCAAACCCTCAACCCAACAACAAATAAATACATAAAAGAATGAAATTAAGCAGCGGAATAGAATAAATACGTAAGTCTCATATATATATCTATATATATAAGTAGTAGTAGTAAGTGCGAAATGACAATAAACACCCCCAAGGTCTAGTCTGAATAATACAAGAGCATCTAAGGGAAATAATACAATCTGGAATACTAATACATAAAATGTCTATGTCTCTAAAATAAAATAGGACATATGAAAGTAAAGTCTTCAAGGTCAGCGGATGACCATGCTCACCCTGGACACTCGAGAGAAAGCTGAAGCGTCGATCAACCACAGTCACGGAAGTGGATCCGACCTAATACTCTGCATTCATAAAAGAATGCAGCAAGTGCAGGTCAGTACAAACAATAGTACTGGTAGGCATCACCGGCCGACTAGCATAGCTAACATAATTCAAATAAGAAAATAAATCAATCAAGCATAAGACAATATAATCAATTCCAAGTATCCGTCATCGCCTGTGTAAAACATCTAATCCCAAATATGTCAAGTCTGAATATATCCGATCCAATCCAACATCACAATACAATCACAAAGCATCTCAATCAAATCATAATGCAATGTAATGCAGTAATGGTATGAATGCAATGAAATGCCATGCAAATGCGGTGTGCACATGTACTCCGGACGGAAATATCGACGTCTCGGTACCACAACCCAGCGTGACTCGTGAAGTCTAAATGCCACCCGTCCTAGATCTTTGCCCAACAGACAGGCGGGACCCCAGATCTATGCCCACCGGGGGTTCTTACCAAAGACCATCCCGTGGGACCCGTGGAGTCCATGCACTAACAATGATTTCTAAAATAACATCAGATATTGGCCATGCAATCAATAATTTCGGGATGAATATCGGACATCAGACTCTCACATCACTCAAGTAAAAGGGTTCTCTCAAATATCAATTTCACTCATCAAAAATTTCGGGATGAACATCGGATATTGGCCTCTTATGTCACTCAAGTAAAACTGAGCCGAGTGTCACGACCCAACCCCGTAGGCCGTGACTAGCGCCCGAACCGGCACCCGTATGTACCAAAAGCCAAAGATAGTAACTCGTGCATTTAGAAAAATTGGGCAGCAGTTTCCTCTGTTTTTCTTACTAACCAAAATTTACCTGCACACAGAAAATACCAACAAAGGCCACACCGGGCCAACATGTCCATATATACATATGTAGGCGAGCCGACAAGGCTGCCGCGGTGAATAAACCGCCCAAACATACAATACGCGCATATAGCTGTACAGGTATCGCCACACCCACAGACATGTCTACGTACCTCTACACACGAGTAACAAAGTCATATGACGGGACAGGGCCCCGCCTCCCCGAACAAATATACACAAATGTAACAAAAGGCAAACTAAAATTCGGCTCCGGCAAGGGAGCTCTTCAAGATAGTCGAACAGAACCTAAGCCGGGGCGGCTCGCTCAAACGTGTATCAACCGCGCATGAAACGCAAAGAAAGGGGGTGGGGTCAAACGGAAAATGTACTGAATATGTAAAGCATAGAATACAGTAAACAGGATCGTAACTGGGCTGGGGTTCACTGAACAAATATAGTATCAACACAAATCAGAAGACAGAGAATCAGAAGACTTGCCTTAAATCGTGTCATATATATCCGTGTCATGTCATAATATCATATATATACATACCGCACCCGTGCCCTCTAGCGAGGACCTTGAAATGTCGCATGCGTACCGTACCCGGCCCTTTATGAGGGACTTGGTATTGCATTCGGCCCTTTCGGACTCGGTGAATAATCACATCACCGTATACCGCATCCTACTTTCGGGACTTTGCCGTATCCCTTTTTCGGACTCGGTGAATAAATCATATAAGCATCACGTATAGTACTCATGTAATCATATACACATAACAAATAATTAACCGACTATTTTTTAATTCGAGGACCAAATGTGTTTACCGACATTCAAGTGCATAAGCAAGTTTTAGATTGATCGGATTTAGTAAGTAAAAGTTATGAGCTTCCGCGGTCGTTTTACGTGTCAAAACATGTCACACAACTCAATGGAATAGTCAAACAACCATCTTTTAGTAATTAAGATAATAACTAAAAGCTTTCTCTAAGTTTCGCTAAATACGTCAAACAAGTGTGTCATAAGGAAATCTCGAATACGTGGCCCACCCGGTCAAGTTGAGGCGGTGTACCCAATTTGTCATCGTTAGGCCCGATGGAGTCATGTACTAAAGATTCAAGGCCATCTAATTCCATTTGGACAAGTACTAATTGTTTAAACGATCATTTGAACAAAACATGAGTTTCTTAGTTCAATTCTATCAATGAAAAAGAGTCAAATTCAAACTTGGGTTTTTAAGAGTAGAGTCGTCCCCTAAGCTCGAACCTTGGCCTAACACACTTAGGACATGCCAAAGGAAGGAAAGGAAGTGCTTTACATACCTTATTGGCTTCTTACGCCTTTCCAAATTCACTTCCCGTTTCGCCAAAAATCCGCAAATGGTCACATTGACCAGCTTATTTCATGAGACTTACAATTTCAAGCTTAACCAATATTGTTCTATAACAATTTGGGCAAAGATCTCCCCTATACACATAACATCCCCGAGAGATTCAACTCGGCTCATTTCAACAACAACCTAACCAACAACCAAGCTACAACATCAACAATCAACTCAAAATACATTCTAACATCAATAGCTCTTTTTCTACATAATTCAACAACATTCATAATATTCCAATATCTTACCTCAACTACTTACATTCAAACCGACATCGACATTAACGCTCATGCGTTCAACTATTAGTCCAAACCCATTCAAACCATATGTCATAGCACTTAAGGCAATTCGTACAATTTTTTCCAACAATCCAAATATTATTCCATTGCACCCGAAATGGTCCCCAAACCCGAGAACAACATCAAATGCACTTTTCTCTTCAAACTCATGATTTACATCATTAATCTACACACTAGCAATGTAATATTCATAAATGTAAAAATTACATAAAATCCACATAAACTTCCAAACCATCTCATAACCAACATAACATTATTCTAAATCATTAAACTTGCGTTTTTCATCATAGAATACATAACGACAATTTATTCATTTCCAACTACACAAAAGGGAGCCATTCGGCCAACCTCATATATACACACACAAAGATGATTTTCATTCTTTCTTCACACTACAACAATCAAAATATGCTAACTGAGAATTCACTCATTGCCTTTAACACAACATACACTCACTGCCAAACCCATGTACACGGCTTCAACTCCAACTTAGTTTCTATCATGAATTTCTTCCTCTTTAGCATGCTACAACACATATAAACCATTCATAACACATAAAACAAGATTAAAACTCACCTTTCTTCTTCACTTTCTAACTTGTCCAACGTTGGTAGATAGAGAAAACGAGCAAACTATTTTAGAAACAACAACGCCACGCTCGCTAGCACCCTTGAATTAGCAAGTTTGCTTGAAGAATTTATTTTTCCTTGATCAATTCTTGATCTCTCTCCTCCTCTCTCTTGGCCGAATATGGCCTTTATTTTCTCTCAAGTTTTTCTTGAAAATTCTAGATGTTAAAGTGATGAAGATGATCACCTTGGTCATCTAATATACAATTATACTAAACTTCCACGTGGCCTTGGCACATATCACGTGGCCGGCCACATGCTCTCTATTTTTTTTATTTTTTTTTTTTTTTCATGTAATAAAATGACTTTCCAAAAATGGAACACTTTCCAAAAATAGTTTTTGCCCCCAAACGCTTCCTAAATACTTCCATGCAACAAAATCATACCCAACTTATGTTTTTAAAACAAGCAAAAATTTCCACATCACATCCCGAAGTAGTCTTGTCCTTAACTTACCAAGGTTGACTCGAATTATCCCGACGTGCGAAATACGGGATATAACACCGAGCTCATCAAGTGTTTCATCAGTGTCATCAATACCACAACAATATATCATGAAAATGAGAGTGCGTGCAATGGGTACGCCAACAATATATCCGAATCACAAATACCGTCATTGGGTATACCAATAATATAACCGAATCACCAGTACAAACATTGGGTACGCCAATAACATCTCCAGGTACAAATACCAACAATGGGTATGCCAACTATATCATAATCAAGTTGATAAAACAAAATCCAATATCTACCAACTACTCATGGCATCAAACCGGAACGATAGAACAATCAAAGTACACATAACAGGGTGGCTAGTTCCAACACACAATAGGGCCCAACCTAAGGCAATATCCAACTCGACTTCATACCCGAAGGTTCACATGCTGTCTCCGACAATATAATCTAAACATGTGCTTCGCTATATGAAGTCTCACTAAAGGTAAACCATAACCTTTCTGGATGGCCGAACCGCAACACCAACAACTCACTCATTTGCCTTGCCCTTCCGCTGAACCTCAGAACCAAAGTAGTCTAAGCATAATCAGAATCTAGATTAGAAATCATGAAGAATGATATTAATATTGCTACTATTCATTTTAGGTCAATTTCAACCCTAGAAATTGGGAAAACGGGCCCACAAGGGCAAAACGGGTAATTCAGAAGCAAAATGCCAAATTAAGTACTAGGTGATCATAATTCAACCAATAATTGCTGATTTAACTCAAAGGTTAGACTAGTTTCTGATTTCAAGAAAAATCCCCAAATTGGGTATAAACCTTAAGTTTTAGATTCCGAAATTCAACGCTAAAAGTGGAAGATATATGATTAGCTTAGATTAGTCAAAATCTAATATAAACATCATCAATTTTGTTACACCTCAAAAAATTCTCTGTTGATGCACAGTGAATAAACCAACAAAGGACACGAAGTATTCGATATTTCAATAAGTATGAAAGAGCATTTGCTGACCCTAATTGAGATTTCAAAGACATTCGAGATCAGAGAAGAAAGTTGCCAAGGAAGGCAAGGTATACGTTATGTATCGGAAAGGATTTGCGAGTACCGAATTAATGATGACTTAATGATGTTTTGGAGAAAAGTTATAACGCTCTTTAGATTGTTAATGAAGTGTTAAACAAGTGCTAAGAAGGTTCCCTAAGGATTGGAGATCAAACGAGTCGACGAGATCGAGTTCGGAGAAACTGGCATTATACGGCCCAACATACTGGCCGTATAAAATATACTGGCCGTATGTTAGGCCGTATATTTAGCCCAGATTGCCAGCCTCACTGGACCAAATCTACGGCCAGACATACGGTCAGTATAATTTATACGGACCGTATGTTGGTCCGTAGAATTTGGTCGGGACAGATTGAGTATTATTAATAAGGGATCAAGTTCATTTCATTTCATTTCCTCTTCACTCCCCTTCTCTCTAGAACTCTCTAGAATATTTCTCTACACCTCCCCCATAAGAATTCAAAGAGATATTAATGATCAACTTCATCAAACCAAGAGAATCAAGTGTAAGAAACTCATTAAAGTTCATCCAAGACAAGAAATCCAAGTGGAAGTGGAACTAGGGTTTTTGCTCAAGTGAAGTGTTTCCACCCAAAGTCCATTCCTACACCATCTAAGGTAAGTTTTATGGTCTTTCCATGTTGTTTAAGGTATTGAGCGGTCGAAGGGCTTGGATTGTAAAAGGAGATAGGAAATGGGTCATGAATGTGAGAATAGTGATATTTTTGAGTAGTAGCTTGGATTGAGTCAAGAATCTTGATATGTTGTGATTATGATTATGTTATAAATAACACTAAGAACATGGGATAAACATTGTATATGAGTGAACGTAATAGTATGCTATGACCATGGATATGAATGATTTGAAGTGAATTGGGAAATATGGATAATGTAGGTAAATAAAGACTATTGCGTATGAGGTTGTGAATATTATTATAAATGTTTAGGAGCTGATATATGATATGGAAGTTGTATAAATAAAGGAGATGCTGCCAAATTTTCTCTACCTTTAGTCAAGTATGCTAAGCTATCGATTTTCTAATGTTAGTATGAAGGAGAACATTCAAGCGATAGAATAGTTGAAAAAAAAGGTATGTAAGGCTAACCCTTCTTTCAATACGGTATGATTCCTTGGCCATATATCTATTCTTTCATGAGGCTATGATATCCTTTAAATGATTCTATCTTTAAAAACTACTAAAGCTCATGATTCTCGTTATGTTATGATTCTACTAAATTCCTTATATGATGAGTAATCGTCTAAGGATAGATGTAATGAAACGAAGATAATAATGATGCCAAAGATGCTTATGAGCTCTTATGTATATGTGTCGATGTATGACTATTATGTAACACCGAGCTTATATGGCCGGGTATGATATGTATCGAGCGCACACAACCGCAAATTGGGTACGGATAACCCCGAGCCTTAGCATGGCCAGGTATGCATAATCACCGAGCTTTGCCATGGCCGGGTATGTGAGATACCGATCCTTCATGGTCGGGTATGCTATGACTATGAATATGTAAATGAATATGAATATGGTTATGAAATATAAATGAGTACGGATACGAATACGGATACAGATATGGATATGTACGTGTGTATGTACACAAACACGCATTAGAGATGGAAGGTCCCTATGAAAAGCAAGTAAGTGTTTATGACGATGGTTCTGCTACCTCCCATCTTATGCTATTTCTTATGTTGTCTCTTATGCTTCTATAATGATGTTGATTATGCTTTACATACTAAGTACATTCTTCGTACTGACGTCCTTTTGTTTGCGGGTGTTGCGTCATGCCCACAGTGGCTGTGAGAGGAAGGCTTGATCCATAGCTTTATCACCAAGGATTTAGCGTAGCCGAGCTCCATTTCATTCCTGAGCTACGCTTTTGGTAACTATCCTCGTGTATATACTTACGGG
>NW_026719239.1:0-12071 GCF_029784015.1 Lycium ferocissimum | reverse complement strand
TCGACTACTTACTTCTTTGAGTCTATGATGTTGATTTATGTGCATATGATTTCCTCACTACTCTACTCGTGCAAGCTCAATATGTCTTTCACCGAGTCCCGGCCGGCACGTACATCCCGTGCAAGTAACTACGCATTGTTCACCGAGTCCCTCACTTGACGAGGGCCCGTACGCTATATATATATATATATATATATATATATATATATATATATATATATATACATTTGATGATATGATGATGTGATAAGATGGGGACCGTGCCGGATGGCATACCGAGTCCCCACTCGGCGGGGCCGGGACACGCTATTCACCGAGTCCCCTCACTAGAGGGCCGGTACGGTATGTATATATATGTATATCTCGCATGCATACATGATTATGACATGATTTTACTCACCGAGTCCCTCACTCGTAGGGCCGGTATGGTATATATGTACGATGATATAGTAATGATACGATTATGAAATGATTTTATATCGACCGAGTCCCTCACTAGAGGACCGGACACGCTATATGTATACATGGTGATTATACTGGATCTCTCGATATGCATGATAAATCTTTTGACAAATTTTATGATTTTCCATATTCTTTACTTCGTATGATCCCGCTGTCGTATTTCATGCTTTACATACCTCGCACATATTCCGTACCGAGCCCCTTTCTTCAGAGCGTTTCATGCCGCGCGGCAGGGGTGCACCTGCATGAGTTGAAGATATTGCGTGCTGATGTTCCAGCCAGATAGCGAGCTCCATTTTCTCGGTGCTGCCGCCGAGTTAGAGCATTATGATATGGTTTCACGTTCCATGTTAGAGACTTTGCGGACGATTGTCGTGTATGTAGTATGTCGGTTTTGTAGCGGCTCCATAAGCCGATGTACCGTGATGTATTATTTTACGGGTTTTGTATGATTACAGGTCTTACTTGATTTGAAAAAGATGAAAAGCAAGTTTGTTTTCCGAAAAATCTTTTCATTATGTATTTATGTTATGTTATTGTCACGCCCCAATTTTTCGAGGGACGTGATGGGCACCCGACCCCATACCGGAGGCCGAGAGCGAACCTACGTACCCTATCGCACACATAAATTTTTTTTCAAAACTCAATACTAAATAATCATGAAATACATAATAAAGCCTTTCTAGTTTGACAAAATCATAATTATACAAACTTTAGTACATAACACAAATTGACAAATCTACTGACGGCCGCGGTGACACATCATATCCACAACAACTGTCCGCAAAGTCTCTAATGTCATCCAAGACTCCAACGTACATACTCGGGCACAACGGTGCTCGTGTAAGGAATTGGAGCTCACCAACCATGCCGGAATATCTTCAACTCATCCGTGGGTACCTCGCGCGTACGAAACGCAGCCGGAAGACAAGGGGTCGATACGTAAAACGCATCAGTAGCCAAAGCCAGAAAATCGTAAACAAACACAATCGAACTAAAGTACATAAATAAGTGACAGAACCATAATCGAACTTAGCAATACAGGCCGTAACGGACAGGACAGTCGTAAACATAGCTACGTATACATCGGACGGAGACGTGTATTTAATCGGAAGTGTAAGGCACCGGATGTACCAGACAGACCCGCAATCGGGGCAAACGTACAGAGAATACAGAGTGAATCTGGTGTCACATGTCAGCCGAAGTACAGAGCATACAGAATGTTCGGATAAGATCATGTACCGGACGGAATACAAAGCATACTGACCGTACAGATACTGGCATATATCAGACAGAGTACAGAACGTACAGAAGGCTCAGTGGATGACATATGTTGGACAGAATACAGAATACATGTCAAAGTCATAAATCTCATATGTGTATGGCGTGTCCCGCCCTTCGATGAGGGACTCGGTGAATAGGATCATGTATAGCGTAATCGAGATGTCATATATGCAAATAACGTGTCCCTACTTCTTCATGCAGGGACTGGTAGGGCAAAATCATGCATGTGGTAAGCATATACCATGTATACATAACGTGTCCGACCCGCTCTTCATACGGCGTCTCGGTGAATAATCATAATGTGCCATCCCTGCCACCATCCCCGTACCATCAAATCATACATACATACAGATAACGGTCCCGCCCGCAAGTACGAGGGACTCGGTGAATAATGCAAAGGAATGCGCACGAGAACATGTCTGGACAGACTCAAAGGAATCATAATCGTATCGTAACGTACACACGAAATCATAACATGCCCCGGCCCGGACTCGGGAAAGATACATTGAGTCGCGCACGAGCGATAGTGCGAACATATGCATAAAATCAGACTCAAACAGACGAATGTGCTTACACACATCTGAGGCTCGGAAGCAAATTTCAAATCAATCCTTACCGGACGTTGCAATTTATTGCGTCGAACGCCGGGCAGCATCGATCCAGGTGTCAAAGCATATCATACCGAACGGACTTTCAAACGAAAAATCCGAGATCATTTACTGAAGTAAGGAACATTTAATCATACAGAACTTTTTTCGGGAAACAGGTGTTAAACATACCGTATGCCATACGTACGTACATAAGGAGGGGGTCGGAAATCGTGGGCCCACTTCGCACAAAATCGAGATAACATACAGAAGTTATGAGTATTCGTACTTGCAGAACTCTTTTTGATTCCAGACCTTTTCATACTTACTCATTTTTCAAACATACTAAAATTTATTTATAGGACATGCTTATATATATATGTATAACATAAATCAGAATCATAAAAACGCAGACTTAAGAGTCAAGGACAGAGTTCTTTTCAACGCATATTATATCATAGCCTATCGGCTCTAAGACATGCCATAAAAAGAAAGTGTAAGCCTTGTATACCCGTGCCGCCTTGCTAGCTATACTTGTTCATCCCAACTTGCTTTTCTACATTCAAAAGGATCCATATGATCATTAGATTCATCGACTTGTTTTCGCCTTAATGTTCATGCAAGTTCATTTATAAGCTACCGAAATTTCGGCAGCATTTCCGTAAATACACCATCCCAGGAATATGGCCTCGCCCAAATCAACATCAACAGCAGCAGAATTCAACCCGGCCAAACTATCATTAATAATGCCAATTTTCAACCCAAAATACATTCTAACATTCTCAATCTTTTTTCTTACAATTCCATAACATACTACTTACATTCAATTTAATTCCAATGCTCATATGCTCAATTACCAATCATAAACCATTTCCATATGATTTAAAAAACATTTCAAGTAACCCATACAATATTCAAAATAATCTATCCAATGTACCTCATGGCCCGACATCATCCAAATTCCATAGAAACATAATAACAAGACATTTCTTTCTTCCAAATTACATACTACATCACGATGCGTGCATTT
Source organism: Lycium ferocissimum (assembly GCF_029784015.1). NCBI lineage: Eukaryota > Viridiplantae > Streptophyta > Magnoliopsida > Solanales > Solanaceae > Lycium > Lycium ferocissimum. The sequence goes on along the minus strand of NW_026719239.1, from coordinate 8,708 downwards.
ACAACTTCGTTAGAAATTTCACAAGAAACTATATCGATACACTTTCTTCCGATTAAACCCATACGATTATAATTTTAACTCGGATTATTGAAACTTCATTTTCCATCATGAAACCCACAACGACGACAACCAAAATACCAATGATAATTTATTCATTTCCAACTACACATGTAAAAGGGGACCATACGGCCAACACCCACAAATTCATATTTCATGAATTTCTTCCAATTCCACATTCTACAATGTGTATGAATCATCTACAACCACAACAATCATAATACCAAATAAAATTTATTCATCCTTTCTACTCAAACAAACCATGCACCAAGCCAACACTACTACACCATGACTTCATGAATTTCATTTATTTACACATTCCACAACAACCACAAATCATGCATAACACATATAAAATAAAAATTGAATCATACCTTTTCTTGCCACACCTACTCACCGCTAGAACTCCCCTTTTACAAAACGAATAAGCTTTCCTCTTCCCAACAATCACTCCCATGTCGACAAGGGCCTTCTAATTGGATAAGAAAACATGAAGCAACGAATTTTTTCAAGACCAAGTTGGGAGGGGGTTGGTTTATTATTCTAGCCGCCCTCTTCTCTTTCTTTTCTTCACTTCTTTCTTTCTTTCTTTTCCTCTCTTCCTTAAAAGATGACACACACACATATATATATATATATATATATATATATATATATTTAAGAGTCATGTGAGGGCTATGCCCCTCTAGAAATTTCCCTCCTTTTTCTTATTTTTTTTTCCTTTTTTAGAATTCTCTTGATTTCCTCCTTTCATGACTTTTTCTAGAGTTAATGCGAAATTACCATTTTGTCCCCTCGTCTTTCCACAAAATTACCAAAATGCCATTTTGCAAATTTTCCATTTTTGCCCTCAGTCTTTCTCATTATTTCCATACTAATAATATTTTCCAACGACTTACGCCTTACAACGAACCAAAAAGTGACCTTGCCTAACTTTCCGCCAGGTCTCGAAATATCCGAGGACTCAAAATGCGAGGTGTCACATCCTTCCCCCCTTTAGAACATTCGTCCTCGAATGTTCAACTAGTCTTACGGACTTCCATAATCACCTTGGGGGGGGATCCCCGTTGTAGCTTAAGCGTCCTTATAAAACATATTACAGTATCAGTTGCTCTCAACTTACCGTTACACTTCTCTCACTCGCTTCCCCCCTTTTAGGGGCGTACTTACACCTTTGTACTTATTCATACCCTTATATTTCCCATTCTCTCTCATCCTAGCTTCCAAATTTCGGTGCATTTTTATTCTAAATACACTTTATTCTTGTTATCTACTTTCCTCCAAAATCTTACCCTCTCTTACCTTTGTTGTCACTTGAGATTTCGATTTATTCGATCGATCAAGGTTTCCCACACCGTATAATTATACTGAATCATGTACTCAACTCGGTACACACGTATGGGTACCGTATGTATTCATGCACATGCACATAATTATCATTAGTATCAACTAACCCACCAGAACGACACCGTTCAAGCCTATCAAATTAAACGTAACGCTTGTGCTCGTTCCTTTTCAAATTTCGCCCGTGGCATTCTATATGACTCCGTTGTGGTTTCAGTCAATCATTCCGTACATATTTAATTTCCTTTAGGGCCACCCCAGATTTTCGTTTGTCTCTTATACTCAAATTCATGAAATTTCTTCCATACTTCCTGTGGGTCACCCATCATGAGATTTGCTCTCGCCGAGCACGCTTAACTTTGAAACTTTAGTAATTCCGTGCCTTAAGGCCGGTGATCGCGTAAATTTTCTCGTACGACCTTTATTACATGATTCGGGGCAGGTGAAAGTCTTACATACTCCGAAACACGTCCATAGCACGTCCTTTTCTACAAAGTTACCATTTTTACCCTTTTCCGTCCTTACTATTCCGAACCCGCCTGCAGCAATTTCCAACAACATCTACATTATACCACCTCGTATCGACCATATTACGTCGTATAATATCATGTCATGCCGAATCATAGCCGTACGGGGCTTAGGTTTCGGTAACAGAACAAATATGTCATGACTCACCTTCGCATCTTTCCATATCCTCATTCATCTCCTCTTGCCGTATGTAAGGCTTACATGCGGACCCCTATATGAGTGAGCTCTACCGCACGATCTCATGACGGAAAGAAGGTTAACAATCCCTAAATGCCCCGTGTCTCCCGTTTATAAACGTGGCCGGCTCACACTATAAACAGACCCTACCGGGACACGACTTTGCGGACAGCCCTCGGACCGACCTCGCTCGATACCACTGCGTCACGCCCCAATTTCCGAGGGACGTGATGGCACCCGACCCATACCCGAGCCGAGCGAACCTACGTACCCTATCGCACACATAAATTTTTTTTTCAAAACTCAATACTAAATAATCATGAAATACATAATAAAGCTTTCTAGTTTGACAAAATACGTAATTATACAAACTTTAGTACATAATTAATAAATTGACAAATCGGCTGATGGAGCCGCCAGAGCGATCGACACATCATATCCACAACCTTCTGTCTAAAGTCTCTAATGTCATCCCGGGGAGACTCAACGTACATACTCGAACTCGCAGCTGCTCCGGAAGGAATCGGAGCTCACCAACTACGTCGGAATATCTTCAACTCATCTGTGGGTACCGCGCTGTACGAAACGAGAACGGCGAGGGGTCGGACGAAAAATGTACCGAGTATGTAAAAAACCGTAAAAATCGTAAACAAACATAATCGAACTAAAGTACATAAATAGAACTGGCAGAACCATAATCGAACTTGTAATACGGCATCGTAACGGATTCGATGACTCAGTCGTAAACATGGCTACGAAGTACATCGGACGAGAGACGTGGAAACGGAATCGGAAGTGCGAGACGGCACCGGATGTACTTACGTACCACCCAATCGGGGCAAACGTACTGTAGAATACGGTGAATGTGTCACATGTCAACCGAAGTACGAGCATACGGAATGTTCGGGGATAAGATCATGTACGGACGGAATACAAAGCATCTTGACCGTACGAATCGTATGTGCATATATGCATGACAGTCGTGAACGTACGAGAAGGCTCGGTGGATGACATATGTTGGACGGTAATTCGAGCTGTGTCAGAGTCATAAATCTCATATGTGTATGGCGTGTCCCTACCCTACGATGAGGGACTCGGTGAATAGGATCATGTATAGCGAATCGGATGTCATATATGCAAATAACGTGTCCCGGCCCTTCATTAAGGGACTCGGTAGAGGCAAAATCATGCATGTCGAGGCATATACCATGTATACATAACGTGTCCCGCCCCTGCGGGTCTCGGTGAATAATCATAATGTGCCATCCCGGCCACCATCCCCGTACCATCATCATACATACATACGGATAACGTGTCCCGGCCCGCAGAGTACGAGGGACTCGGTGAATAATGCGGTGGAATACGCACGAGAACATGTCTGGACCGGGACTCGGTGAATCATAATCGTATCGTAACGTACACACGAAATCATAACATGCCCCGGCCCCGGGACTCGATGAAAGATACATTGAGTCGCGCACGAGCGAGTAGTGCGGCTAAACATATGCATAAAAATCCAGACTCAGCAGACGAATGTAGCCTTTACAGAGAGCATCCGAGGCTCGGAAGCAAATTTCAAATCAATCCTTACCTGGACGTTGCAATTTATTGCGTCGGAACGCCCGGGACGTATCGGTCCGGTGGTCAAAGCATATCATACCCAATTTACTTTCAAACGAAAAATCCGAGATCATTTACAAGTAAGGAACATTTAATCATACGAACTTTCGGGGGAAACAAGTGTTAAACATACCGATATACGTACGTACATAAGGGAGGGGTCGGAAATCGTGGGCCCACTTTTCGAACCAAAATCGAGACAACATACGGAAGTTATGAGTATTGGGCGATTGGCGTAACTCTTTTTAGTACAAGGCCTTTTCATACTTACTCATTTTTTCAATCATACTAAAATTTATTCATGTGACATGCTTATGTATATATATATAACATAATCGAATCATAAACAGACTTAAGAGTCAAGGACAGAGTTGCCTCAAATGCATATTATATATCATAGCCTATTGGCTCTAAGACATGCCATAAAAAGAAAAGGTAAGCCTTACATACCTGTGCCGCCTTGCTAGCTACACTTGTTCATCCCAACTTGCTTATCTACATTCAAAAGGATCCATATGATCATTAGATTCATCGACTTGTTTTCGCCTTAATTTTCCATGCCAGTTCATTTATAAGCTACCGAAATTTTCGGCAGCATTTCCTGCGTAAATACACCATCCCGAGAATATGGCTCGGCCCAATCAACATCAACGGCAACCGGGAATTCAACCCGGCCAAACTATCATTAATAATGCCAATTTTCGACCCAAAATACATTCTAACATTCATAATCTTTTCTTACAATTCCATAACATACTACTTACATTCAATTTAATTCCAATGCTCATATGCTCAATTACCAATCCGCAACCATTTCCATATGATTTAAAAACATTTCAAGTAACCCATACAATATTCAAAATAATCTATCCAATGTACCTCATGGCCCGACATCATCCAAATTCCATAGAAACATAACAGTACATTTCTTTCTTCCAAATTCACATACTACATCACGATGCGTGCATTTACAACTTCGTTCCGAAATTTCAAGAAACTATATCCAGACTACACTTTCTTCCGATTAAACCCATACGATTATAATTTTAACTCGGATTATTGAAACTTCATTTTCCATCATGAAACCCACAACGACGACAACCAAAATACCAATGATAATTTATTCATTTTCCAACTACATGCAAGGGGGACCATACGGCCAACACCCACAAATTCATATTTCATGAATTTCTTCCAATTCCACATTCTACAATGTGTGTATGAATCATCTCTGACCACAACAATCATAATACCAAATAAAATTTATTCATCCTTTCTACTCAAACAAACCATGCACACGCCAACACTACTACACACCATGACTTCATGAATTTCATTTATTTACACATTCCACACAACCACAAATCATGCATAACACATATAAAATAAAATTGAATCATACCTTTTGCCACACCTACTCACGGCTAGAACTCCCTTACAAAACGAATAGTTTTCCTCTTCCAACAATCACTCCATGTCGACAAGGGCCTTCTAATTGATAAGAAAACATGAAGCAACGAATTTTTCAAGACCAAGTTAGAGAGGTGGTTTAAACCAAAATTTCCTTAGCCGCCCTCTCTTCTCTTTCTTTTCTTCACTTCTTTCTTTCTTTCTTTCCTCTCTTCCTTAAATAGATAACACACACACATATATATATATATATATATATATATATATTTAAGAGTCATGTGAGGGCACATCCCTCTAGAAATTTCCCTCCTTTTTCTTTTATTTTTTTTTCCTTTTTTTAGAATTCTCTTGATTTCCTCCTTTCATGACTTTTTCTAGATTTAATGCGAAATTACCATTTTGTCCCTCGTCTTTCCACAAAATTACCAAAATGCCATTTTGCAAATTTTTCATTTTTGCCCTCAGTCTTTCTCATTATTTCCATACTAATAATATTTTCCAACGACTTACGCCTGACGAAACCAAAAAGTGACCTTGCCCTAACTTTCCGCCATTGTCTCGAAATATCCGAGGACTCAAAATGCGAGGTGTCACAGTTATGAGGGCCCAATATGATTATGAGTGTCACGAGTGTCAGTGGGTTCGCTCGGCCCTAGGTAAGGGTCGGGTGCCCATCACACCCTATCGGATTAAGGGTGTGACATAGCTAAACGAAAAGGTATGTAAGGCTAGTCCTTTTCTTCTAAGGCATGATTCCTATGGCATGAATCTTCCTATTTTTCCATGACTTTCCTATGTAACGAAAATGATGAGTCTAAGACTATAAAGAGCTATATAAGTATGAGATAAAGAAAAGAGATAAAACACGAGCATGATAATGATGATGGTGAGTTTAAGTATAAAGATTCCTAAAGTAAGATATGATGTCCATGAGGTTAATGATCCTAAGTATGGTTCCTGTTATATCCCGTATTTTGTACGTCGGGATAATCCGAGTCAACCATGATGAGTTAGGGACAAGACTATTCCGGAATACGAAGTCGAGACTTTTGACCACGATCGTGTTTCAAGACATAAATCGCTTATGATTTGTTGGCATGGAATATTAAGGAAATTTGGGGTTAAAAGTTATTTTTGGAAAGTAATTGGTTCATGAAAAAGAAAAAAAAAAGAAAAGAAGGCATGTGGCCGGCCACATGGATGTGGGCCATGGCCACATGGAAGCTTTATATATGCAATTAAAAGGATGACTAAGTGATCATTTCATCATCTTCACCCTTAAGGAAAATTCAAGAAACTTGGAGAAGGAGAAAACAAAGGCCATTCGGCCATGACCAAGAAAACTTGAAGTCCAAAAATTGACCACAAAAAAGTATTTTCTTCTAGTTTCTCTACTAATTGGAAGGTCCTCTACGACGTGGAGTGGTCATTGGAACAAGCAAACCATCCGTTTTTGCAAAGCATCAACTCTAGCCGAGTGAAGAGGAGAGTGAAGAAAGTAAGGTTTAATCTTCTCTTTTATATGTTATGGATGGTTTGTGAATGTTGTAGTATGTGGAAATGAATGAAAATCATAAAAATATGGATGTTGATGTTGAAACGTGTGTGTGGGTGTTTGGCCGTGTGTGTGGTGGTGTGTAGGAGTGATGAATTAATTGTATTTAGCATGTTTGCGTGTTGTTGAAATGCGTAGAAATGAATGAAACTTATAAAATATTGGACTTGATGTTGTGGCCGAACATGGGCTGATTTGGTATAGGCATATTGAACTAATTTTATTTAGTATTTTTGGTTGTTGTTGTTGTGGAATCTATGATGATAATGAAGGTTTAATGAATCAAGTTGAAGTTGTAATGGTTGTGGGCTGATTTGGAAGTTAATGTGATTCTTATGTAGATTTTATATTTATGATAATGACATTGTTAATGTGTGGATTGTTGGCGTAGTTGATGAATTTGGAAGAAAGAAATGTGTTGTTGTGTTGATCTCGGGTTTGGGGTGATTTCGGGTGGCATTGTATATTGTTTGGATTATTTGAAATATTGTGCGGATTGTTTAAAGCGTTCTTGAATCTTGTTTGGATGCTCTCGGATTAGTACTTGAACATGTAAGCGATGGGAGTGTTAGTTTGAATGTATGTAGTGGAATTGAATGTAATCGAATGTTGTGAAGTGTGTAGAAAAGAGTTACTAATATTATTAATGCGTTTTGAATTGATCATTGATGTTGTTAGTATGGTTGTTGGTGTTGTTGTTGATGATTTTGGCCGAGTTGAATTCTGGGTTGTTGATTTACAGGGAAATGCGCTAAATTTCGTAGAATTAAGTGCTAGTTTGAGATTGGAGTTTTAAGTATCTGCAGCTGATGTTTGGTATATAACGATGTTGTTGTAGATCGTGGGCAGCCCAAGACTTAAGTTTGGATTAGCGTAGGAAGCGGACGAGGTATGTAAAGCTTACCCTTTATTCCTTTTGCATGTCTTAGATATACGTAAGATATGATATGACCTGAGCTTCGGGTGACTCCACTCTTAAATTCCGAGCGTATCTACGATTCTTATCCCTCTCTTATGTTGGCATTCTTAATATGGTTAAACTATTGTCCATATGTCTTTGGTACAATTGAATTCAAATGTTGCAAAAAAAGAATTTTGTTCTTAAAAGATCCTATGTCTAAAAATGTCTGTAACTTTCATAGACAGAACCGGATTGCTTTGATAAGCTCATAAATGATTCTATAACGTATAATGACTTTAACTTTCATGGGCGGGCCGGATTGGGTTGACGTATATCCATGGGCCCCGAGACTTTTCTATGTTTGAGTCTAATGGCATTTGGAAAGAATTTAATGTGACTATTGTCTTGACCCTCGAGCGTCGGTCACTCCTTTATCAATCGAGCCTGTAATGACGATTATGATCTTGATGTCCATAAGCGACTCCATATGATTTGATACGTACCTATGATTTTTAATGTCACACCCCGACCTTACTAGGGTGTGATGGGCACCCGACCCTCCTCAGAGTCGAGCGAACCCTTAACGTTCGCGTTACTAAAATCTACCAGTTCAAAATTTTTTTTAAGAAACATGAAACTTTTCAATCAATAAACATTATCTAAAAACGCATACTCTTTTAACATTTACAAATCATCCGCACTTCCCGACGCGCTATCCACAGACACTGTCGCAAAGTCTCTAACATATGCTAAAAACCACGACACGAACACTTTGACTCGGCAACACTCCGAGACCGAGGTGGAGCTCGCCAATTCCGCTGAGACAACTTCTAGCAAGTCTTCTCTTCATCCGGTGTACACGCGTGGCATGAAACGCGACCCCGAAGAAGGAGTGTGCACGGAATATGTACTGAGTATGTAAAGCATTACTGAAGCGTAAATCAGAAAAGTACAACGTAAGCAAGTTTAGGTTACACATACGAATTAAATATTTAAGTAAAATAGTCCGCCGGACGGTCGCTCCGGCCTAACAATAATAATGGTGGCCCCCGGCATTGCCGCTTCCGTGATAATGATAATGATGATAATAATAATAATAATAATAATAATAATGAT
>NW_026719238.1:0-11654 GCF_029784015.1 Lycium ferocissimum | reverse complement strand
TGTTGACCTTCTTTGTCCTATGATCGTGCGATAGGCCAAGTCCTAGGAAAATGGAATCTCATCTGAGTTTTACCTATGACGGAAGAAAGTGAGGAAGCGGTACGGAAGAGATTCTGGGGGACGAGTATTGATGTTACGTTACCATTGCCGTGGAGGCTGTACTATTACTAAGTGGGCCGTATGAACAACGGCACTTTTTTTTCTTTATAACATCGCCGATAATAGCATACATGTAAACGAGTAGTAGTATTCAGAACTTGTACCGACATATCACACGGCGACAAAGACAACTAGGCCGTGAAACATCCGACCGTACATATCCGTCTCTGAGCCTCAAACAAAATACATGTAATTACAAGTGGCTGACTTTCTTTGAATCCAAATATATACACAAAAGTAGTACCCAAGACGTAGCTCCGGAACAACCGGAGCGCCTCTCAATGTATGTTTGGAAAAGCTCTAGGGGTCGAACCCGTCAACTTTGTCTACCTGCGTGGCATGAGAGACGCGGCCCCCAAGAAAAGGGGTCGACGAACGGTAATGTCACAGAGTATGTAAGCCATGAGAAATAATACAATGAAGCATGTAACATGTGAGCAATAACAACATGTGGGACCAAAGATCATATAACGAGATAAAAGGATAATCTGTACCTGTAAGTGCCTCTCAGGCGGATGTCATGCTTGCTTATTATATATTTTTTTTTTCAAAACATTTCTTGTCATATACATGTGAAAATAAAACAAGTCATGTCGCCGAAATACGTCGGCTCGCCCACATGTGTCCCGCGTCCGGGCATCCCGCGTCCGGATGGAATTACGCCCGGTGACCGGTGGCAATGCGTCTATAGCGCAACAAGTATCCATTCCCCAAAATTTCCCCATTTTCATATACATATCATATACATGTCATATACATATCATATAAGCAGCATGCATAAGAACCCAAAGAAAGTCATGTGTCTATCGGGGTGACGTAAGGTCGGTAGCCCCCGACTACCTTATGGAATAACCACGGTCGTTTCGTCTCACCTTGAAGGAACAATCATTATAAGGCGAGACCATCAATGAATAGCAACACCATAAGAAAGCATAAAATAAGATTATAAAGTTCCTATGAAAGAAGTAATGGAAACCGATATGCACGTTTATCGAGACTCGGTGACGAACATAAAAACACGGTCATCATGTACCATTGGGTCATTCACGAAGGTTTCAAGGCATTTCAATTTCATTTCCAAAGGTTTCGGACGTTTGAACACTTCTTTCTTTAAAGCACAAGTTATGGATTCAATTCTATTGAATGAAAAAGGAATAAATTTAGGTGTCGTTTCCGAGGGGTAGGACTTTTCCCGAGGGTCGGATTTCAACTTATACTAACTAGGACATGCCAAATGAAGGAGAGGTAGGCTTCACATACCTTTTACGCTTTGTTCACGTCTCCAAACTCAAGCTCCAAGTTCGCCAAAATCTACAATTTGGTCACAATTACCAATTGTTAATCTCAACCAATACTTGTTTATAAACAAAATTTGGGCAAAGCATCTCCCCTACACGTATAACATCCCCAAGATTCATACTCGGCCAAATTATCACTCAACAACTCCGAGAATGGAACTCGGCCAAATCGTCAACCAACAATACCAAAATCTTGCCAATAATATCAACAAGCCACTTATATATTTAATTCAACTCACTTCAATTCTTTTCAATGCAACTCAATACAATTCCATACCATTCAATATAACTTAATACAATTTAATTCACATGATATTCCAACAATACCATCAATATACTACTTACCCATATCTTCCAATTTATGAAACAACAACAACATTTTTCTCCAAAACAGCCCACAACAATTGCAACATCCACGTAAGTCATTAAACATTCATTTTTATCATAGAATCCGCAACACAACATTTCAAACATAGTAAGTAGAATTAGTCCTTTGTCCCTATGCAAGGCTACATATATACGGCCAACTCACAACACCCACAACTTCACTTAAATCATTCAATTTCCTTCATTTCCGTCGCATAGAAATCACAACAACAACAACCAAAACATGCTAAACAAAATTGATTCTTCACCTCTACACCTATGCACCCATTCGGCCAACACCACAATCCATATTTCCATGCATGTTTTTCATGGACTTCCATATTTTCCATACATTACAACAACAACCAACACACAACACAACACAATATAACACAACACACACTACACATACACGGCCTAGCCACACAAGTCACGACACCACACCCATTTCCATAACACATGAATTTCATTCATTTCATACCCTACAACAAGCACAACATCCAATATACATAAATAGTAGATGAATTCTTACCTTTTTCTTTAACCCTTCCCTTGGCCAACTTATGTGAATATGAATTTTTCTTGTTCCAATGAACACTCCAACTTGCTAGGGGCCCTTCACTTAGTAGGAAATGATTTTTTTGAGAAAATTTTTCCAAGGTTTCTTGTGGACTTGCTATGGCCGAATGGCCTATGGAATTTCTCCTCTTTCTCTCTTGTTCTTTGTTTCTTGAAAACTCTAGGGAATTAAGATGAATTAATCATCTTTCCCTATATATATATATATATAGAGTCCTTCCAATAGTAGTTGAACATTTTGCCCCTAATTTGGCTTGAATTCATTTGGCCACATATTGCAAGTGGGGCCACGGCCAAATGGCCCCTTTCTTGAAAATTCTAGCAAATTTCTTGTATTTCATGAAAAATATTTTCCTTAGTTCCAAATTTGCCCCCGGCCTTTCGCCATATTTCCATGAGTCATTTTGCAAATTTACCTTTTTACCCCCGGCCTTCCTTAATATTCCAACTTTACATTTTCCATACGCAACTTGTGTCACTTGCCTTGACTTACCCGAGGGTACAAAATACGGAATGTAACATCCTCCCCCTTTAGAACATTCGTCCTCGAATGTTGAATTGGCCTTATCGGGTGTTACCACGTTTCGGGAGGTTTCCCTTACGGTTGTCGTACATAATCACTTAAAACGTCCGTTTAGATACTTGGTAGACTTGTACTTTCTCGTTATACCATACTTCATAGGATGCCGTCTCGGTTGTCCCTTTTATATCTCTACTGATCTTTTTCGGTTATCTTCCTTGGTTGTTCTCCATATTTGCGTCGTACTGTACCCGTCGTCAACTTGTTCCACGCCTTCTTTTGTAGTTGCTCGATGTGCCAACATATCCCAGATTCTTGTTACCCTCTCATTCGCAACATTTCCAACCACTATTTAAACTTACCCTGATTCTAGGGTTGTACTACACCTGTTCCCTTTTCACCAGCCAGAGCGGTCAATTCGACCTACGCAACCTCTATTACGTCTCCAGTCATCCCATATACTCTAATATCATCTAGGCTACCCTAACCTCACATTTGTCCTTTATCTCCATACTTATGAAATTTTTGGGATATTTCCCAGGGGGTCACCCATCATGGAATTGCTCCCATTCCGGCTCCAAAGACGCTTAACCCCGAAACGTTAACGTATTCCGGTATCTTAATGCTAATATATTTACATCCACTCCCCCGCACGGGCTTTGTCACGTAATCCGGGTAATACATATGGGATTAGAGTACTAGTCACTTTCGACACGCCTTCGGAACGTACTTTTCTCTTAATTACCATTTTAGCCCTCTGGGCCCTTAATACTCACTTCTTGTCTATGCGTATAACTATCTTTCGTCCAGGATTTCTAGATTCTCATCAGCAATATAAAGAATGACACATGACGGTATAGAGTTTAGATCGATCACATATGTACTTTATATATATGAATATTGTATAAAAGAATGCCGATAGGGTACACGTAGCCGCGTCCCGGAGGGCTCGGGATCCTCGCTTGTCTTATCGTCAACAAATATGCGGTTCGAGGACCGCCCGTACTGGTGTGCTCCTCCTGTGTGTCGACCACGACCGGGGGGCCACAGGGGACGTACGTCCGGAGGGCGCACGGTTGACGACGAACCGATGGCGGATCCGGCGGGCCGAGTTTGGTCTCTCCCGGATCTCCGTGGGGAAATATTCGCGCATCAAGTGGTCGGAAACCACGGTACAAAACAAGCGCCCGTGTCCGGTAGCACCGCCGAATGTAGCTTGCCACACCGAGTACATCGTGGTGGGGGTGGCCCTGTCCCTATTTGAATCCGGCTCTCTTTATGCCGGGACCCCGATGCTCGGCACTCGATCCGGTAAAGTGACTCGGATACCGGAATGCCGCGGTGCTGTCCACCTCTATATTCACTTCGGCCCCAAAAGATCTAGCCCTTTTTCGGAGCCCCTATCCGAATCACGCCGCCCCTCCGTTCTTTGGTGCGCTCCTCCCGTGTTTTGGGCGTGGGCCTCGAATGCGAGCGATAGTCATCCCGTCCTCGGGAGTGAGGCATATATATATATATATATATATCTTTAGCTAAATGTGGCCCTAGCCCTCTCACGTCTTGGTGCACACGGTCCCCCATATCCGCTACCATAGCCGGGGCGTGCACTCTAGAGTCAAAACGGAGGCGTATTCCCGAGCACTCATATTTCCTGTCTGAGATTCAAGAACATATCAGCTCGGGCCCGTCGAACCTCTGGTGGTAGGTAATGTCGCAGAAATGCCTCGGTGAACTCTCGCCAGACCGGGGGAGGCGCATTTGCTCCCCTCGAGGATATCCAATTATTATACCAGTGGACCGCTATATCCCGCAATCTATAGGAGGCCAATTCTACTGACTCGGTCTCCGAAGCATGTATTATCTTCAGCGTCCTCAGCATTTCATCTAAAAAGCTTTGCGGGTCCTCCTCTGGTTTCGATCCATAGAATTTCGGAGGATTTAGGGAGATAAAATCACGGGCTCTGGCGCTCGCCGCCCTGTCCCCTTGGCCCGTATCTTGCCGCTGAGCTTGTGCGGCGACTAACCGGGTCGAAACCGAATAGCTTCCGTTACTCGCCGGCCCGCGGCGGCCGGGTACATACGGTGCCGGAGCTCTATACCGACACGGGGGAAGCGGGGAGAAGCCTCGTTGTGAGACTCGCCTTCTTCTACCTCCGCCGGTGGCTCCCGTTCAACTCTTTTCCCGGCCACCCTCTTGCCCTTCCGGCCACCGTAGCTTTCCTCGTCACCGGCATTATCGAAACCATAACGCGGATTAAGAAAGAATATAGAAATCGGTAACATAGCTCTATCGCACGATCGGAATGCAAAGAAGGTCATATTTCCTAAATGCCTGCGTAGCCTCCCGTTTATAAGTGTGGCGCGCTACACACCCATAAATACTCTCTTTGGACACGGCTCGTAGACAAACCCTAGGACCGACCGCTCGATACCAAATTCGCATCGTCACGACCCAACTAGGGGCCGCGACGAGTACCCGATACTTGTACCGGGCACCCCCCTGTCATATGTCTTGTTCTTATTACTAAGTGGGCCGTATGAACACTGGCATTTTTTTTCACAACAACGCCGATAATAGCATACATGTAAACGAGTAGTAGTATTCAACTGTACTGACATATCACACGGCGACAAAGACAACTAGGCTGTGAAACATCTGACTGTACATATCTGTCTACGAGCCTCTAAACACGATACATATAATTACTGACTTTGCTGAGTTCAAATATATACATAAGAGTAGTACCCAAACAAAGCTCGAACAACTGGAGCGCCTTTCAATGTACAGCCGGAAAAGCTCCTAGGGGTCGAATCCGTCAACCTGTCTACCTGCGTGGCATGAGACGCAGCCCCCAAGAAAAGGGGTCAATTTAACAGGTACCGAGTATGTAAGCCATGAAAATAATACAATGAAACATGTAACATGTGAGCAATAACAACATGGGGGACCAAAGATCATATAACGAGATAAAAGGATAATCTGTACCTGTAAGTGCCTCTCAGGTGGATGTCATGCTTGCTTATTACATATATTTTTTTCAAAACATTTCTTGTCATATACATGTGAAAATAAAACAAGTCATGTCGCCGAAATACGTCGGCTCGCCCACATGTGTCCCGCGCGTCCGGCATCCCGCGTCCGGATGGAATTACGCCACCGACCGGTGGCAATGCGTCTATAGCGCAACATGTATCCATTCCCCAAAATTTCCCCATTTTCATATACATATCATATACATGTCATGTACATATCATATAAGCAAGCATGCATAAGAACCCAAAGAAAGTCATGTGTCTATCGGGGTGACGTAAGGTCGGTAGCCCCCGACTACCTTATGGAATAACCACGGTCGTTTCGTCTCACCTTGAAGGAACAATCATTATAAGGCGAGACCATCAATGAATAGCAACACCATAAGAAAGCATAAAATAAGATTATAAAGTTCCTATGAAAGAAGTAATGGAAACCGATATGCACGTTTATCGAGACTCGGGTGACGAACATAAAAACACGGTCATCATGTACCATTGGGGTCATTCACGAAGGTTTCAAGGCATTTCAATTTCATTTCCAAAGGTTTCGGACGTTTGAACACTTCTTTCTTTAAAGCACAAGTTATGGATTCAATTCTATTGAATGAAAAAGGAATAAATTTAGGTGTCGTTTCCGAGGGGTAGGACTTTTCCCGAGGGTCGGATTTCAACTTATACTAACTAGGACATGCCAAATGAAGGAGAGGTAGGCTTCACATACCTTTTACGCTTTGTTCACGTCTCCAAACTCAAGCTCCAAGTTCGCCAAAATCTACAATTTGGTCACAATTACCAATTGTTAATCTCAACCAATACTTGTTTATAAACAAAATTTGGGCAGCATCTCCCCTACACGTATAACATCCCCGAGATTCATACTCGGCCAAATTATCACTCAACAACAATCCGAGAATGGAACTCGGCCAAATCGTCAACCAACAATACCAAAATCTTGCCAATAATATCAACAAGCCACTTATATATTTAATTCAACTCACTTCAATTCTTTTCAATGCAACTCAATACAATTCCATACCATTCAATATAACTTAATACAATTTAATTCACATGATATTCCAACAATACCATCAATATACTACTTACCCATATCTTCCAATTTATGAAACAACAACAACATTTTTCTCCAAAACAGCCCACAACAATTGCAACATCCACGTAAGTCATTAAACATTCATTTTTATCATAGAATCCGCAACACAACATTTCAAACATAGTAAGTAGAATTAGTCCTTTGTCCCTATGCAAGGCTACATATATACGGCCAACTCACAACACCCACAACTTCACTTAAATCATTCAATTTCCTTCATTTCCGTCGCATAGAAATCACAACAACAACAACCAAAACATGCTAAACAAAATTGATTCTTCACCTCTACACCTATGCACCCATTCGGCCAACACCACAATCCATATTTCCATGCATGTTTTTCATGGACTTCCATATTTTCCATACATTACAACAACAACCAACACACAACACAACACAACACACACTACACATACACGGCCTAGCCACACAAGTCACGACACCACACCCATTTCCATAACACATGAATTTCATTCATTTCATACCCTACAACAAGCACAACATCCAATATACATAAATAGTAGATGAATTCTTACCTTTTTCTTTAACCCTTCCCTTGGCCAACTTATGTGAATATGAATTTTTCTTGTTCCAATGAACACTCCAACTTGCTAGGGGCCCTTCACTTAGTAGGAAATGATTTTTTTGAGAAAATTTTTCCAAGGTTTCTTGTGGACTTTCTATGGCCGAATGGCCTATGGAATTTCTCCTCTTTCTCTTTCTTGCTTTCTTGCTTCTTGAAAACTCTAGGGAAAAATAAGATGAATTAATCATCTCCCTATATATATATATATAGTCCCTTCCAATAGTAGTTGAACATTTTGCCCCTAATTTGGCTTGAATTCATTTGGCCACATATTGCAAGTGGGGCCCATGGCCAAATGGCCCCTTTCTTGAAAATTCTAGCAAATTTCTTGTATTTCATGAACAATATTTTCCTTAGTTCCAAATTTTCCCCTAGCCTTACTCCATATTTCCATGAGTCATTTTGCAAATTTACCTTTTTACCCCTGGCCTTTCTTAATATTCCAACTTTAACATTTTCCATAAGCAACTTGTGTCACTTTATTTGAGAATTCATGTCTGTACAGGTTATGATTACAGTGAGTTAGATATGTGGTCCACCGAGATAAGATTGAGAGCCTTGTACCTATTGTGTAAGTTCGGCTAGTTCCTACTACTACTGATGTTACTACTCGGTCGAGTTAATCGAATGAAAGGGATAATCGCGTGAATGGTTAGAGATGTTCCAGTTCGACAAGTAAGGCAAGAAGTGATTTTTTACGGGCGAGTAACGTTTAAAGGCATTGAAGTGGTAAATCAATGATGAGGTTTGAATTAATTCGAGTTGCAGAGAACATTTCAGAATTTGAGTTAAGAGAATTTGAGCAAAGGCACCTTGGTGGATATACGTCATAGCAGTAGTAGGACTGTGTATGTGATATGCTGGATTTAGAAAGTTTTCAGTTTTAGAGTTGAGTGACTTAAGGGAACTCTAGGGTGCAGAGTGTGTGACATGCTACTATCTCCAGGATTGACTCGGCTAGTTTTCAAGACTTATGAATATGCGGCATTCTATTAAGTGGGTTCAAGAAATGGTTAGATGGTGTCGATGATTGTGATTTGATTGGAATTGGCGAATTGAGGAGTCGGGAAAAGGTATAGTTAATCGAGAATCGGTAAAAATAAGGCATATCTTCGGGATTACTTGGGTTAGTATAGGTTGTGGAGAGGTTTCATTACATATTTCAGACGGGGTGTGATCGTGAGTACACTTAAAGAAGGGAGTCTATAGAAATGGACTAAGCGATATGACAGAGTTTCGTGAGGTTTCTGTCACGACCCAAATCGATAAGCCGTGACGGGAGTCTGACCTCTAGCGACCAAACACCCCTAAACACCTATCTGAAATATGCTAAACATCAATAGCCCATAAATGGCACGAACTAATCTCATAAAGAGGAAACATCCGAACTCTGTACAATATGCATACATATATACACAACATGCGGAAGAACAGTACAAAACGGCTAGCCTGCAGAATGCAGGGCTGCGGAACCCTGTCGACATCGCACAACGACAGCCCGTCGACAGGTTCGACGACCCGTCGATCTTGACTGGTGTCTGCAGACTTTTCCAATTTGGTTCAGATCGCGTCGATTCGATTCGTTCAACTTCTAACCCTGTAAATCACCAGGAATTCCTACTGGTTCCATTTCACATGGGGTAAGACACTTTATAACTCCAAAACTCGGGCTCGGGTCTCAATTCCCAAGGCATACCCAACTAGGAAATCATAAGTTCTACCACAACGAAAATGAGGGGTGTAACAGTTTCGTGATCGACGACTAGTGAGAAGTAAATTTCAGATAACCGACATGTTAAGGCTTATGAAAGTGGCTTGTGTGATACACAGTCGGATAATTTCATAACACTCTATAATGGATGAGTTAGTGTGGGTTAAAAGAGAGAAATTTTGGAAATCCCTATAATGTGAAGGTTAGAGTTGTATTTTCGAGATGAGACCGTATTCGTAATAGTGTGTTATGTGGTGGGTATTACTAATAGGATAGCTTGAGTGAGCATTTTCAGAA
This sequence comes from Lycium ferocissimum, assembly GCF_029784015.1. NCBI lineage: Eukaryota > Viridiplantae > Streptophyta > Magnoliopsida > Solanales > Solanaceae > Lycium > Lycium ferocissimum. The sequence continues at coordinate 1,994 of NW_026719238.1, read as the reverse complement.
TATTAAAGGACTAGAATTAGTCGACCCTGATGGGTGATAGGACTGTGATTGGTTTTGGAAGGTTTGGAGTCAGTTCGAGTGACTATTAGTGGTATTCAAGAGTTGTGCATTCGTTCAGGGTTAGAATTGTTCGAATTAAGCTTGATGGACTATGTATATTTTCTAGAGGGACTTATAGGTTTCCCAGCAAATTACCTTCACTGATTCGATGGGTTATAGTTCAGACTTGAGGTATGATAGGTTTATTGAGCTCTATCAGGGTTTGCAAGTAGACTTGATGATATTTTACCAGGGTCAGTTATTCTGACAGTTATAATAGTTTACGTTGGGCTTAGTAATGATTCAAAGAGGTACTATGGTTGTGAGAGTTCTTTAAAGTGATCAGATGATTTCCTACGGACTTGGCTCGACGAGGTATTCAGTAGGTGTGCTTCCAGTATGGTGATTTGAAGATTTAAGTAGACTTGGAACTAGCGAAGTTGGCTATGAGTAAGATCAGTTTGAGAGAATTGCTTAAGTTTCTTCGATAAAGCAAGTATTCTTTGCTGGCTAGAGTAAGTCATGGTTTCAGACTTGTGTTTGTGTGTTTCTAAGAAGGGTCAAAGACAGGTTAGCAGAATCAGAGTATTTTACCACTTTAGAGTGGGCTATGATTAAGTCCATATCTAAAGATTCGTGTTATTTGATAAAAGTTGTGGGATCTATTGGTTGCGTTCAGAGGTATGGTTATATCGAATCAGAGAATTCTAGCAAAAATAGTTCCTATATTCGGGGATCAGTTGCAAAGGAAATTCGAGTATAGAAAATATGGAAAATTGGATCTTTGAGCTAAATTAAGGAAGTTTGACTAATAAGGTAACGGGCAGTGTGTTTGGTGTACTTCTTGCTGTAGAGGCTTCCGGGTGGTTATATTACAGGTTCCTTAGTTACCGTCAGCTTTCGTACTCCCTTTCTTCATTCGAAGGCGAATGATTGTTTAATTTGTATCTGATGTAACGACCCGTTAGGTTGTTATGTACATTTTTGACCATTTTATCCCTATTGACCAATTCCGGAGATTACAAAGCGATTCTAGTGAAAACTGAAGGATTTAGAATCCTTAAGTGAAAGCGTTCGACCAATAGTTGACTTTTGGGTAAACGGACCTTTTTCGGATTTTCGTAGATTCCGTGAGGTCTGTAGGGTCGACTTGGTGGGGTGGATGGTTAGTGTCACAACCCAATTTGGGGTCCGTGCGGGCACCTACCTAATCCCACATGGTAGGCGAACCCTTTCCTAAAATTACACAATTATATCTTAACATGAATATCACAAAAGAGAACCGTTTTTCCATTGCAATAAAATCAAGCGGAATACAATTTTTTTGACTACAACCATTTCCCAAATATGTGATCTAGACTAGTATAAGAGTTTCTAAGATACGGATACAATAAGTGTCACGACCCGGCTACGGGCCATGACGGGTATCCGGGGCTAACCACCGAACACCACTCATTCTGTTACTTATCTGCTCTCATTCATAATAGATATCCATAATCATAGAAAACTATCATCGTTTGAAACATATTTACTTTTATAAACATAAGCCCTTCGGCTATCAAAATAATACATATATACATGCATATACATAAGGACTGTGAGACCATACTACCCACACTGCGTATCTACGAGCCTCTACTAGAGTACTAGACATATGGACGGGACAGGACCCCGTCGTGCCCAAAACATGAATATATACATATATGTACCAAAAGAATAATCAATGGAACCTCCGGGAAAATGGAGTGCTCTCAAATAGCTAGTGGCTCTACAGTGTTGGATCACTCACTGTCTAGCCAGGGGCATGAACACGACGTCCAAAGAAAACGGACGTCGATCGAACATTGTCGAAAATATGTAAGGGTTGAATGAAATGAACATAATAGAGAAATCATAAGTCATCGGTCGAACATAACCTTCGAATGGATACATTTTATACATATATCATACATAGC
>NW_026719237.1:0-10768 GCF_029784015.1 Lycium ferocissimum | reverse complement strand
GGTAAGTCTTTCCCAGCATAATTTCCCGGTTTTGAAGGTAGCCGTTGGGTTTGTGTTTTTTCTTTCCCCTATATATGCATTTTTTTTCCCCGCTTTTAAAATGAACGTTAAAGGTTATAACTCTTCGGGAGATGGTAGCTTCGACTTGCATATGTTTTGCCCCTTATATTTATATCGCCTAGTTCACCCCGGGAGGATGATCGTAGGCATCGTGTACGGGGGTTTGTCCCGGCACTAGTCGACCACGGATGGGTCGTGACACCTTATATGTTTAAAAAATATCTCCAAGATTGGCATTTTAAAAAAGTGATCACGTATGGCGGGCTTTAGTAAGGAAAAGTCACCGGGAGGTTGTACGTCGAGTCATACAAACCCAATACGTATCACGCCAACCGTTAAAATTTCCCGAAGAGGCACTTTTGAAGGTGTCACTTTTTTTTGGGGATAGACGGTAAAGGGGAACTCCCCGGGGATGTCGGACCGTATCGGCTTTTGGAAGGAGGCGAGATCGCCGCAGCCACTTACCATGACCCGGGGAGGCGCACACCCGGGTTTTCCCCATCCACATTCGTAAAATGTGTTTTGATCCCCCGGGGATATTTCCAGATACATTTAAATGACGAGGAATTGTCTTGAGAAGCAACTCACCCATTCAATTGTCGTTTTAGGATTGTGTCCCGGGAAAACCCTTCGTTAAAGTCTTATGGCGAAACAATAAAGGAAAAGAAACTCCCCCGAAAGCCTGAGACCCTAAAAGGGTTTAAATTTTAAACTTCGAGGACGAAGTTAAAAGGGGGAGGATGTTATATCCCGTATTTTTGCGTATTCGGGAAATTTGAAAATAAGTATTGTAAAATAAGGCAATTTTTTGTTTTTGGTCAATACGTATGTTTTTGTTTTAAAAAATATAAACGTGAAATAGGGGGAAAGGGCCCAAGGGAAAAATTGGAAATTTTTGGGAAAAATTAGTTCCGGGAATTTCAAACAAGATTTAAAACCCAAAGGGGCTAAAAAAAAAAAAAATAATCAAGGCCCAACCGGGGTGGCCGGCCAGGAAAAAAAATAGGAAAAGGATCCAGCCCAATATAATTTATCCATGTGATAAATTAATAAAAAGAGGAATTATTCATCAAATCCCCTAGAATTTTAAAAAGAGAAAAGGAGAAAAAAAAAGAAACAAAAAAAGAAGAAAAATTTTCGCCATACCCATGGAATTTCACCTCAAAATCTTTTTCCCAAAAAAATTATTTTCTTGTTATATTCCTACTAATTCAAGGCTCCTCTACAACTTGGGTTTTTTTGGAAGATTGAGCAAGTTTCATCAATTCAACACTTGTTAGAAAAGTTGGGAAGGAAAAGGTAAGAATTCACCCCTTTTTTATTTATTTTTTAAAGGGTTTTGTTTATTTTGAGATATGGAAAAGTGAATATATAGAAAATGGAAGTTTGAAAGGGGGGTTTGGGTTTGTCCGTGTATATGTGCAGTGGTGATTGGGATGAGTTGAATTTTATGTTGTTTTTATTGTTTATTGGGAATTTGTATTGAAAATGAAAGTTGAATGAAAATTGGATAAGTTGGAAAATTGCCTGTTTGTAGTATTTTGGTGATGAATAAGATGGATTTATTTTGTTTAGTATGTTAATTGTATTGTTGGATCCTTAAAGTAAATGAAGATTATGGGGGTTTAAAGTTGGCACGAAAGGAATGTGAAGATTATGTTGTTTTAGTATGACTTTATGATATTAGGGAAATGAAGTTGTTAAAGGTGGATTATGGTTGTTGGTTATGAATTTGTAAGGAAAATGGTGGAGGGTTTTTTGAATGTAGGAATTTTGGGGGGAATAGGGAAATTTATGGAATTGTTGAATATTGATATATGGTTGGGAAATTCTTGGTTGTGTTTGAATGATCTTAAATTAGTATATGAACATAAAAATATTAATATTGTTTTAAAGTACAAGTTGATAAGTTGTTATTTTTTGGGAAAAGGGAAGACATTTAGTTAAAAGCATTTTTGGTGTTTTTGATGTTTGTTGTTTTTGGGTGGGTTGTTGTCGATATTATGGCCGGTTTCCCGGGGAGTGATTTATGGGGAAAGCCAAATTTGGGAGACAAATATGAACTTGTTGAATTTTTAGAAGTTAAACTTACTTTTGGGAAAGTGCCCAAATTTTAGACTTGTAAATGAGATTTGTTTTTGGGAGACGAAAAAAAAGGGGAAAAGGTATGAAAGTATCCCTCTTCTTCTTTTGGCATGCCCTAGATATACGGGTTTTAGATTTGAGCCTGGGGGAACCCCAAAACCAAAACCGTTTTTAGGTACTATTCATTCAATGTAATTGAATTATAATCCTTATATTTGGTTGAAAAATATTCGAACATCCACATTTTGTACCAATGTGACAAAAAAGTTTTTAAACTTACAGGGGACCAGAGTCTAATATTCGAATTTTTTCCCCCATCGATTGGCCCCCAGGGGCCCCCCCAGTCCCGAGATTCCTTCGTTTGTCTTACAATCCACCCTTGGGAGAATGAGGGGGCTTTTTTCCATGGTTTAAGGTTCCGTTTGATTTGCTCCATAAGTTATTTGAAAGCTCCAAAGTGAACGCCAAATTTTCGAAAAAGGTTTTGAAATTTTTCGAAATTTTTTAAATTTAAACTATACTTGTGTATACTATTTCGAACCATACTTACTTAACCTTTGACCGCAATAATAATATATGTATAGTGTACTTAATCGTCGAGTCTTGGGAAATTAAATTGTGTATAGCATATGGTTTCCCCACTACCCGCTCGTGCCTATTACTACGATATCGTTGCGGTTCCCGGCCGGTTTGTGATCGTGCGCATTATGATAAATTTGGGGGCGTGTTCGGGTCTCGTCCCCGCCATGGCCCGGGGTTTCCGTTTGGGGGAGCTGAATGGCCTATGATATGCAGATATGTTTGATGATGTGTTTGATGATAGATATTTTGTTCGAGGTGTAAGATTTTTAAACCTTCCGGGGAGGCCGGGTTTCCCCGGGGGGAAGTTCCCCCAGCCCTGTAATCTTTTTTTGCATTATGTACATATGTTTTGACGTTTTGGGATATACGTTGATCCGATTTTCTCTTTGTACCTTTCACTTCGCATGGTTTGGATTTGACTTTTTGCTTTTCATACTCGACATCTTTCGACGACCCCCCTTTTTTTCCCCTTTTTACGCCCGCAGCGGGGAGATTCGTGGCCGCCGAGGCAAAATTCGTTTATCGTATTCCCTTTTTGGGCCGAGCCCAAGGGTACCCCTCTCCCGCGATGTTTATGCTTTTTTATATTTGATTATTTGGGGACGGGGGGCCCCCTCCCCTCATAGTTCCGTTTTATTTTTGATTTGTAGCTTTGGGGCCCCGGGGCAGGGCTTTTGTTTGTTTATGATATGCGTCTTAAGCGGTCCCGTTTGCTATTACCCAAAACGGAATTTCCTACGTTAGTATCCGGGAAAGTATATTCCCCAATCTATCGATTTGACGCCCCAAATGGCCCGTACTTTTTTTTTACGGGGTATATCCGTTCCAGTGTATTGCCGTCCCTTTTGACTATGTTTTGATCATTTTTGCACCGGGGACCGCTTAAATAATATTTGCTTTTAATCTATTTGAGATAATTAATGGAAAGCGAGTTGATAAAAATATAACGGAGTATGTACGTTCGTTTTGGGGGTCCAAGAGGGCATCAATTGCGGCCCACGAGCGGGTCGTGACAAATTAAGGGGAAAGGGGAAGTTCAATGAGAAGGAAAATAAAAAGGCCAATGTTACAAGGCAAACCGAGCGTTTTCCTAAGATGCTTGGGGAAATACTAAACAAGACACTTGGAAAAAAACAAAAAGGAGAGAACAAGGGGGCCCAATGCCAATAAGAGGTCGCCAATTTAGATTGGAAAAGCGAAGACAAAGTATAATTGGATAACAAAAAAGGCACCCCTTGGGGGCGACAGAGAGAAGTAGAAGACAATCGACACACAACATGTTGAACGACCCCTTCGGAAAATTCCGTCGAGACAAGTTAGTAAAGACAAGCCAAAAAGGGGGAAAAGTCATGGCAGAGCTAGTCCGGGGAAACATTTGTAAAGGCCTGTAATAGACATTGGGAAAAGGGGTAATTACAAAAAAGGGGGTAAGACAAGATAGGCTAACAAGTTAAAGGGGAATAGTGGAATAGCATGAACAGAGAAGAAAAGACCGTGACTAAGACCGAATATACTTCGCGCAAGTCATACAAGGATAGTTATGTTACCCGTGAATATTGGTAGCTGGGGATGAAACCAACCAGTACTTAATGAAAAAATTTCAAGGGAAAACATGGTTAAAATTTTTTGGGGCGTTAAGGAAAGATAACATGAATTGAATTACTAAAAAAACTGTTGAGAACAAAGGGACATGGCAAAGATTGTGTTATACCCCGTACTTTGTGCGTTGGAATATTCTAAGTGGGTTTCATAATTTAAAGGACAAAGGTTGAAAATTTTTTTTCAATTTTTTTAAAAAGTAAAAGTTGCATTTCATCTTTTTATTTGGAATTTTAAAGGGGAAAAATTGGAATAAGGAAAAATTTGGGACCAAAAGTGGATTAGGGAAGTTTAAATTTCAGAAAAATTTGGGGCCAAAAAATAAGTTTGGGGAAAATTAAAAAAAATTTTAAAATGGCCCTTGCACATGATGTCCAGGGCCAAGGGTTTTTTATGAATGGGAAAAATAATTAAGTCAGCTCATCATCTTCACCTTAGAAAGTTCAAAAATTTAGAAAAAAAAAAAAAAAGAGAAAGGGGGTTTCCCCCTTGGCCGAAATTGTGTCTAAATTTTGATCAAGAAAATTATTTTCTCTAGCTTTTCAAATCATTAAGGGCCAATAAAGGAGTAGTTGTTGGGAAAAAGAAAATGTTTTTTGTTGCAATTCTTCAATCCCAAGGGGGAAAAAAGAAAAGGTGAGATTTAATCTTCTTTATGTGTTTTATGGATGATTGGATGTTGTGAAAAGAGAAGGGAAGAAGTTCTAAAATATGAGTTGGGGGGGCCGTGTTTTTATGGGTGGGTGGAAATGAGGGCTACTTTTTTTTAAGTGTGATTTGGTTATTTGGGTTGTGGAAGAAAATGAAAGTTTAATGGTCGGCGTTATAGTTGTTTGTGGTTTGTTATAGAGGCTAATGGAATTTTAATATAGTTTGGGTATTTGTAAGATTAATGTTGTTAAAGTATGGATTGTTGTATGGGTTATGAATTTGGAAGAAAAGAAAGTTTTGTTGAGTTTTCTGGAGGGAAGGGTTTTTTAAGGGTTATGATTGGCCGATTTGAATATTTTGTGGGTTTCCCGAAGTGTTCTTGAATTTTGTTTGAATGGTTTTTTAGTATTTGAATAGCGATCGTTGATATTTTTTTGAACGATGGTTGAATTGAATATGAGAATTTTTCAATTATGTGAAAGGAGTTATTAATGTTAATGCGTTTGGAATTGTTATGGATATTTGATGTGGTTGTTGGATATTCGTCGAGTTGAATTTCGGGTGTTGAATTTTTGGGGGAAAAGCCGCCCCAAATTTCGTAAATAAAGGGAGCTTAAAAATGAGATTCCGAGGGCCTTCCAATGTTTGTGCCCAAGACATTAAGATCTGGAAGTCGAGACGTAAGTTCGGATTGCTTTGGAGGCGGCTAAGGTATGTAAAGCTTACCTTTTCCCTTTTTTTGGGATGTCTTAGATACGGGTAAGCTATGATATGTTTGAGCTTCGGGTAATTTATTCTTAAAAACCGAACATGTTTATGATTCGTGTTTGCCCTTTTTTTTGGCATCCTTAAAGTGGTCGTATGGACCGATGTATTTGATACGATGGGGTTTGAAATGCTATGTATACGATTTGTTCCGAAAGGATCAGTTTAAAAATGTCCGAATTTTTTATAGCGAACCGGGGTGGCTCATTTTTTGTGAAAGTCCTAAAAATGAGTAACGTTTTGAACTTTTCCCAGGCGGGCTCGGGTGGTTGACGTATAACTATGGTCCTTTGATATATTTATGATTTGAAGGGTTTCCCAACGTCCGAAAGATGTTTTATAAACTTTTGTCCCACTTTTAAATGTCACTCCGTTTTCACTATTTCTTTCCGTAGGGGGCCCAAATTAGCCTTATGTCTTTGTATGACTAAATTTCTAAAGTTGCATAAAAGTTTGTTTTCAAAAGAATTTTGTTCCTAAACATTTTAAACTACGAACCCCCATCCAAGAAAGGGTGATCACTTTGATATCTTCGAAAATGATTTCATGACGAGTAATGACCTTAAATTTTTATGAGCGGGCCCGCCCGAATCGACACCCTCCGTGGGCCCCGCGATTTTTTTAGTATTTCCCCGACGTTTTTTTGAAAATATGGGACTATTATTCCGATTTCAAGTACGATCAACTTATCTTTTGAGTTTGTAAAAATGATTCGAAATAGAGACTATGATTTTCGTAGGGGCCCCGGGGTCACGTGGGGTCGGGGTCCCGCGATCTTCTTCTCGTACCCCAGGTTTTGAAAGAATTACACTACCTTTCCGACCCCAAGTATGATTATGTATTTGCCCCCGAGTCCGAAATAAGATTCATAATACCTATGATTCCGATACGTAACAGGTTTCGAAGTTCGATTTTATATGTTTCCAGTAATTCAAGAAAACCATTTGACTACCCTTTTGGGTTATAAATACCGTTTGATTACTCATCGAGCTTTAATGTTTGGGATTGCAAGAAAATTCCTACATTTCCCCCTTCGTTTTTACTTTTTCCCGAGTCCCGCCTTTTTTATCGTGCGACAACCGGTAGGGGGGATTCCAAGATGGGAAGTGATATGACCCCCACTTTTGACCGCGGTATGGATAGGATATTGCCCGGCCGGGGAATTGACCGCGGGGCCAGACCGGACTTTTACCCAGGGTGTCGACGGAGATAGAAAAAGGGGCTTTTTTACCGGGAGCAATTCCCTGGACTTTTGACCGGAGCCTTTCTGAGACATGAAATCTTCCGGTTTACGGGGCCCAGAGAGGGCACCAGTTTGTCCGCCGGGGCCCCCCGGGGCCGATGTGAGGATATGGTATGAGAGAGATATAAACAATGAATGAATACGGAAAATGGGAAAATAAAAAGAAAGGATGGTCGACGTTTCCCCCAAAAGCTGGCCTTTTTATAGTGTTTGATTTTCCGTATGTAATGGATTTAAAAATTTTTTAAAAGAAAACAAAAATTTGGCATTCTGTTTATCGATTTGTCTTTTTACCTCTTAGTAGAGGGGTCGACGCAAGCACTTTGGTATTGGCTATTATACTCACTTTCTGACCGTATTTTGTTAGACTTCGACTTTTTTTTCTTTTTGCATACCGCATATTCCGAGGGCCCCCTTTCTTCGGGCGTTTCATGCCGTGTACCAGAGAGTAGGATGTTGGAAGATGTTCCCCGGATTCGAGCTCCATTTCCCTTTGGGGTGGGGGTCGAATGTTTTGTTGGATTCCGGGGTTTGGGTAGAGACTTTGCGCGGCTGGTTTGATATGTCGCTTTTTGAGCCGCCCCTAACCATGGATTACATGCAATATGCCGCATTTTTTTGTAATCGGGTATGTAAGCCTTACGCGCATTATGTTACGATTCGCCATGACACAAAATTTTTTTTGATTTGAAAAGAAAAGTAGATGTTTTTTTTTAAAAATTTTCCCCGTAGAACATCCGCGGCCCCAAAAATTATTTTATTACGAAAGTCCGGGGTTTGCTCGGCCCTAGGTAAGGGTGGTGCCCATCACACCCTATCGGACAAAGGGGGATTATGAACCCAAGATCTATTCCCATACCACCAAGAGAAGGAAGCGAAGACAAATTAAAAGAGAATTAGTAAAGCTACGCGGTTTTTTTTAATTTGAGCACCTTCGTATATTCCAAAGATTGCAACACCATTTTGGGCAGAAATTTGAGAACAAGATCCGGAAAAGGACAATAGAAATTCAAAACAAAAGCAAACATAACGCGCTGAAGGTTACAAATTGGTGAAGGGGGGAATATAAAAATTTTAAGCAAGGATCGAACCCACCCTTTACTAAAAGGGGGTAAATGTATTGTGTTTTTTCGAAATTATACCCCCGATGATAGTTAAACCCTAGAGCTCAAAGCCCTTTTGGGATCGGAAAATACGAGGCCCCTTGGGGCGTGCATCACATAGGGGGAGGTTGGGGAAAAACCCGATTAATCGGCCTGATGATTTAGCAAGTCATCATACGGTAAAACTTATCCGGGAAAGATTAAAGGAACATGGGGCGAAAGCAACGGAACGACGTCAACACATTCCAAGTCAAGGGGCATTCTTTGGGGAAATCACCATGAAAGGGGAAGAGATTCAAAAAAAGGGGAAGTGAACCCCAGATACATTGGACCTTTGAGAACATGGGCCTTATTACTTTTCCGTAGGAGGATAGGGATAAAATCTCGTTGGTATTGAAATCATAAAAAGGAAAGAAAACTTGAGAAGCCAAAAGAAGAAGAAATTGGTGGGGGATGAGACCCCACGTTATTGTAATGAAAGAACCCCCCCCCCAGATCCTTAAGATTTAATAACATTCGGGAAATGTTTAAAAGGAAAGAGAATCCCGTATTTTGCACGTTGGAATATTTTAAGTTTTCACGTGTTATGGGAAAAGGGTATTTTTCCCCGTTTTTAAAGGGGTAAATCGCTTTTGATTTTTTGGGTGGAAACATTAAGGAAAATTTTTTAAAAGGAAAACTTAAAAACATGAAAATGACCAGTGGCCGGCACATGACTTTGGGGGCCATAGGCCACATGTATGAAAAAAGAGTATTAGATGACTTCTTAAACCATATTCATCATCTTCCAACCTTAGAAATTTCAAGAAGCTTGGAGAAACAGGAGAATTCCCCGGCCAAACCGCGAAAAAACCCCCTAAAAACCCGGGGTCAAAAAAATTTTCCTGCCCTACAAATTTGGGAAGGTCCTCATTAACGGGAGAGTTGTTGAAACAATTAAACCGTTTCGTTTTTAGTACAAGGAGCCGAGGAAAGTGGGGGAAGGGGGAAGGTTCAATCCTTATTTTCATATGTTTATGAGGGATTTTTGGGATGGGGAAAAATAGAATTCATAAAAATATGGTGTGTTGAAGTGGGGTGTATATGTTTTGGGGGTTGTTGAAAAAATTTTTATTTTAGTTTTTGGTTGATGTTGTTGTGATTTTTTGATTAAAAAGGGGTTTTAAAGGTTCAAGATTAAAGGGAATCGTGGGGCTGTTTTGGAGACTAATGGATTGTAATAGGTTTCTTTTATTTATGATAATAATGTTGTCAATGTGGATTGTTATGGTTTATGAGTTTTGGGAAAAAAGAAATATGTTAAAGTTGTTCGTGTTGATGGGAAGGTTTGGTTCCATTGCATTTTGTTAGAATTGAATATTTTTGGGGTTGTTTTTAAAAGTTCTTGAATCTTGTTTGAAAAATTTCGGGTTAGACGAAATTTTATCGTCGATGTTGTTTTAAAATTATGGTTGAATTAATAAAATAATGTCCAAATGTAGGGGAGTTATTTAAAGTTAAAAGCGTTTGAATTGATTATTGATATTGTTTAAAATGGTTTGTTGGATTGGTTTTAAGATTAGCCAGTAATTCTGGTCATTGATTTAAGGGGAAATTTTCCCCCAAAATTTTTCGAGATAAAAGGGAGTTAAACGATTCCAAGTGATTATGATTAATGTTTGATGCTTAATGACGTTGTTGTAGATTTTGAGAAGCCACACTTGTTTGATTAGCTTTAAAAGGGGATCAATTCAAAAGAAGAAAATCCCACACGTCCCAAATGAATAAAGAAAGCATCTCAATGGGGGCAATGGTGGCCATTTAGCCTTTCCGGGGGGGGAAAAAAATGCGGGTATTTGGAATTCATATCTTCTTCCGCTTCCGCTTTCTTTTTAATTGTTTCCCCCAAACCTTTTCTAAATATATCTTTGCCCCAGTTTCCGTCCCTTCCGCTAGTAGGCAAAGGACCCCTTTATAGGGCCCAAATTCTCGGGGCTTAAATTTACGGACGATTCTATCCGGGTTCCCCCGGGGGGCATCGACACATGAAAAACTAGGGGGCTTTTTCAAGTTTTGGGGGAAATCCAATTCATAATCACTTGGCCTATATGGACACCTTATAAGGTCAAATTTTCGAGGACTCAATTTTCCTTTCATCGAATCTCATCATTCCCCCTTACCCGTGAACCCTTTTAGAATACCCAATCATTTAAATTTTGAATTTTAAGTCTCGCTAGGTCCGATGATTTCTATTTTTGGGTCCCCGATCTCGGGTAACCTTTTTCTTTTCCACCCGTTAATCAACTTGGACCTATTTGTTGTAAAGCCCTATTTAAACCACCCAATTTGGGGATCTACACTTCCTTCCATATAATACAAGGGGAACTTGATACCGAAAGGAAATCTTTTTTAGCAAACTCAAAAGAGGTTGATATCCCAACTACCTTTTGAAATCTAGCACACATCCCGTAACATTCTTCCAAGGTCCGGACGGGCATTCCTTGTCCATCCGTTGAGGGGAAATGCTAGTAAACCTCACTTTAGACCCCAAAACCCTCTTAAAACTTAAAGCCGTAAATTGGCTCCCCCGGTTTTATCCCCCATTTTTTTTCGTGGGGTATTCCGGAGGGGGTTAAGGGAAAAGGGTTTTATTTTTTTGGTTTTGTTAAGAACATAAGTTGTAGTTCGTCTTTTTTATTGG
>NW_026719236.1:0-12461 GCF_029784015.1 Lycium ferocissimum | reverse complement strand
GAATTAGTAGATTTGCTTGAAGGAATAATTTTTTTGATGGCTAAATCTTGGACTCAATTTTTTCTCTTCTTGGCCGAATGGGTGGTGGTTTGTTCTCTCCAATCTTCTTGATTTTTCTTAAGTCTTGAATGATTAAGAAATGGTCCCTTAGTCATTACTTATATTACAACTAATGGCCAACCATGTGGCCATGGCCCACTAAAGGTGGCCGGCCACATGGCCATGATTTACTCCTCTCTTTCTTTCAATAATTAGCAACTTCTCATAATTCCATCTTTGGTCCCAAAGTTCTTTGATGTTTCCATACCAATAAAGTCATACACACTTAGGTCACACGACAAAATCGAAGGTCACACGTCTCGACTTCGCACCCCGGAATGGTCCTGACCTTAACTTATCGTAGTTAACCCGAATCGTCCCGTCGCTCAAAATACGGGATGTAACAATGTGGGTCGAGGGTCCTATGTGTGTCTGTTTTGTATGTGGTTTGTATCTTAATGCAGTCCCGTTTGGTCTAGAGGCCGTAGTGGCCCATATGTTTGCATATGTGTATATATATGTTCGGCGATGTACATTCCGCCGCTCTTCTGACTTTGATATGGCATTTTATATCTGCGACCGCATAAGTTGGTTTTATTTTCACTTCTGTTTAAAATGATGACTATGATATCTGAGTTAGGGTAAATCATGATGATTTGATATGAAAGTCCGTTTGGGTGTCCAAATAGGGCGCCAGTCGCGGCCTACGGGGCTGGGTCGTGACAATACAATAGCCTCCAAATCAGTCCGCAACATTTACAACATCAATTTGAGTCAATAAACATTCATTTCCAACATAGAATTCATAACGACGGCGACTAAAACATTAAGCGATATCACTTCGTTCATTGTCATATAATATGACCCATTTCGACCAACACTACACATATACATATATGGATGATTCTCAATCGTTCTTCACCTTACAATGACCATAATAATGCTAACTAAGCTTCAATTCATAGCTTCAATATCACACAACACACACACACACTACACGGCTAAAACACCACACACACAACTCACTTCCAACATGCCTTATTTCATGATTTTTCCTCCATTATAAGATACTACAACAAGCATACAACCTTTATAACATACCGAACATAATGAATTCTTACCTTTCTTCTTCAACTTTCCAATATCCTAGGGTTTCCAAAAGATGAAAAATAATGGATTGATCGCTCCAACGATGCTTCCACGCTACTTAGGGACCTCAAAATAATGGGTTTACATCAACAAAATAATTTTAGAAGGACAAGAAATGGGAGTTGATTTTTGCTTGGGCTGGCCGAGAGCCTCCTTCAATGGAGAGGTCTTCAATTTTTTTTTTGTGCAAGTGTTGAAATGAACTAAAGATGACTAGTGGTCATCTTTTAATATCTTATGAAGAGTACACTCCCCTTGGCCCACATTAATGAGTTGTTCCAATCAAAAGATGACACAAAAATGGTGTGGGCACCACAATCCACTCACACGGCCAACATGGAAAAGTGGATGATTTTTCACTTCCAATTTTATCACTTTTGGTCCCAAATTTTCCTAATTGTTCCATACCAATAAATTCATGCACAACTTATATCTCAAAATAAAATCGAAGGTCAAGAATCCCGACTTTGTATCCTGAAATAGTTTTGTCCTTAACTTACCATAATTAATCCGGATTGTTCCAATGTACAAAAATACGGGTTCTAACACCCTGAATAACATATACATATATCAGAAGATCTGTGCCAAAAGTCTGGACTCCGGAACAACGGAGCACTCCAAGACAGTTGAGTAGAAATCCTAAGCTGAAAGTCACCAAATCGAGTATCTATACCTGCGGGCATGAAACGCAGCCCCCCGAAGAAAGGGGGCCAGTACGAAATATGTACTGAGTATATAAAGCATGAAACACAGTAAACAGGATTATAACCGAAATAAGAAGTACAAAAAAACGAGTACAATAATCAAAATACAAAAATGCTTGCTTTTGAAACACAAGTCATGCATGTCAATATCATATATCAAATCCGGCCCATTATAGGACTCGGTGAACATGGTCGCCACCCCTTATTTGGCGCCATAACACAAAGCATACTCGTAACACAAACATAACTCCATAACACAGCATAACTCCGTATCACAGCATAGCTCCGTATCACAGCATAACACCATAACACAGCATAACTCCGTATCACAGCATAGCTCCGTATCACAGCATAACACCATAACACAGCATAACACCATAACATATATATATAGTACCCGGCCCTCTAGTGAGGGACGCGGTGAACAATGCAGTGAAACTGTGCACGATAACATACCCGACCCGGGACTCGGTGAAAGATGTAATAACAGTATGCACGAGCAGAGTACTGAGTAACCATATGCATATAAATCATCATTTGAGACTCAATAGATAAGTAAACTAATTAGCGCTCGAGTGTCAGGATGATAGCCATATTAGGTTCTCTGTAAATGTCATTACGAACTATATTAAGGAAAGTCTCATGGGTCATAGTCATGTATCAAACCAAACGAGACAGCTTATGAAAGTTAAGGACGTTATTCATTATAGAATCCGTTAAGAATAGGAACTCTTTATGCATCATTTACTATCCAATCATATAAAAGACTCGAGGGCAATAGCTCGACTACATTAAGAATTCTAATATCAAGAAGTGAATAAGAATCATAATACATGCTCGGAACTTATGAATAGAATTACCCCAAAGCTCATATCGTTTCATACTTACATCTAAGACATGCCAAAAGAAAGAAAGGATAGGCTTTATATACCTTTAGCGTTTACTCGCAACACAACACGTATACGCTGCCCAATAGTGCCTCAACCTATATTAAGACGTCAAGAACTACGGTTAAGCTACGGGGGAATTCAAAATGTATTCTAACGTTAGTAACTCCTTTCTAAATAAATTGACGATGTTTCCTTTACATTCAAACCAACCACATACAACCAAGCCGACATCAATGATTATACGTTCAAGTATCAATCCGAGACTATTCAAACAAGACACAAGAACACTCGGGGCAGCCCGTACAACACTCCAAAACAGCCTAACCAACACACAATACAACACATAATCTTCCAAGTTCAACAAGAACAACAACAACACATTCTTTTCTTTCAAATTCATGAACTATACCAACAACCACGCGTTATAACATTATTCACATAATTGCAAGAAACTTTACTAACATTATTTTAACCACTACAATAGCCCACAAACAATTACAACTCCAACTTGAATTATTAAACCCTTTATTCTCATCATAAAATCCATAACAATAACAACCAAAATACCAAGTAAAATTAGTTCATCATTCCTATACAAAACAGCCCCTACACGGCCTTAACACCAACATACATAATTCCATGAATTTCATCCATAACCACACATTACAACACGCTCAAACCATCCTCAATACATATAAAAGATGATTAAACCTTACCTTTAACACTTGACTTCTCAACTTGGCTAGAATTTATGCCTTGAATTAAGACTTGTTCTTGTTGCCCTAGGATCAATCCCATGTTGTTATGCACCTTCCAAAGGGTTGAAATGCTTGAAGAAAAGCTGATTTTTGATCAACAAGCTTGGAGCTCTCCATGGCTAGCCATGGCCGAGAGCTCCTCTCTCTATCTCTACGCTTTTCCTTTTTTTGTTGAAGATGACAAATGATCTTATTAGTCATCAAATTGCCTTAAATATGAATCCTATAATATGGACACATGTCCCACTCATGGCTTGAGCCAATCAAATTTGGCCAAGCCATGGGTGGGACCCACACGGCCATTAACACTTAATTAGCATTAATTTAATATAAAAAATAATCTCTAATCCCCACTTAATAATCTAATCATGGTTAATTAACCCCTAATCTCCATTAATATTTCCATGCCAATTAAAATTTATAAGCAACTTGTGCATTAAAACAAAATCGGAGGTTAAAAGTCTCTACATCGGATCCCAAAATAGTCTTGTCCTTAACTTGTCGCGATTGGCTTAAAATATCCCAATGTACAAAAATACGGGATATAACACTTTTTCTTTGACCAGATTGACTCAGAAAATGTTCCCTTCCAGTGGTCCGAAGATTGTGAGGAGAGCTTTCAAAAGCTCAAGAGTCTTTTGACTTCAGCCCCGATTCTAGCATTACCGTGGAGGGTAAGGATTTCTCAGTCTATTATGATACATCCCATGTGGGTTTGGGTGCTACGTTGATGCAAGAGGGTAGAGTCATAGCCTATGTTTCCCGTCAATTGAAGATCCATGAGAGGAATTACCCACCCATGATTTGGAGTTGTTGGCCTTGGTTTTTGCTTTGATGATTTGGAGGCATTACTTGTATGGTGCCCATTGTGAGGTTTTCACTGATCACCGTAGCCTTCAACATGTGTTTACCCAGAGATATCTTAATTCCAGGCAGCGACGATGAATGGAGCTCCTGAAGGACTATGACATCTCTATTCTTTATCATCCAGGGAAAGCTAATGTCGTAGCTAATGCCTTGAGTCGCAAGGACATGAGTGTGGGGAGCTAAGCCTGTTTGGTTGTATCCGAGCGTCTGTTGTCCATAGAGGTTTAGACTCTGGCCTACAGTTTCGTTCGTCTTGATATTTCTTCCCCAGGTAGCGTTTTGGCTTGTGTAGAGGTGAGATCATCCTTGTTAGGTCAGATCAGGACTCATCAGTTTGAGGATACTCAGTTGAACAAAATTTGAGATAGGGTTTTGAGGGGTGAGGCTAAGGAGGCCATGATTGATTCTAAGGGTACTTTGAGGATTAAAGGGTGCGTGTGTATTCATCGTGTTGGTGACATGATTAATTTGATTTTGATTGAGGCCTATAGATATCGATATTCCATTCATCTAGGGGCGACTAAGATGTATTGTGATTTGAGGTAGCACTATTGGTGGCATCACAGGAAGAGGGATATAGCTGATTTCGTGGCTAAGTGTGGTAATTGTCAGCAAGTTAAGTACGAGCACCGGCGAGCTGGTGGTGTACTTAAGAGGATGCCCATTCTCTGGTGAAAGTGGGAGAGGATTGCCATGGATTTTGTTGTAGGTCTTCCAAAGACCGTTGGTAAGGTCATTTTGCCGTTGGTAAGGTCATTTTGATTTGGGTGATAGTTGGTCGGTTGACTAAGTCCACCCATTTCAGTCCAGTTAAGATTTCCTATACCGCAGAGAAGTTAGCCAAGTTGTACGTTAATGATATTATCAGATTGCATAGGTTTCCTATTTCCATCATATTTGATCGGGGTACTATCTTCACTTCCCATATCTAGAGAGATTTTCAAGATGAGTGTCACACCCCGACTTTACTAGGGTGTGATGGGCACCCGACCCCATGTACGAAGCCGAGCGAACCCGCTGACTTATATTACATACGTAACCTCTTTCAACTTCTACATTAATAAGAAGTGAAAAACATAGTAAGGCTATTAAAAAGAATCTGTCTATGTGAAATCTGTAACACAAAATATAAGGACGCATCGGACCGCGGAGCCACCGACAAGATCGACCCCAATACCCACGACTCTGTCTGCAAAGTCTCTAACTTCGAACAAGACATCATGGCATAGCACGCTGACTGGGCTACACTCCAGACAAACGGAGCTCGCCACTTCGCTGAAACATCTTCTATGCTAGCTTAGCATCATCTGGGTGTACCTGCGCGGCATGAAACGCAGCCCCGAAGAAGAGGGGTCAGTACGAGCTATGTACTGAGTATGTAAGGCAGGAATAGCAACATAGTAAGAGATATAAGCATGAATAATAACAGGATATCATATCGTGAGGTAAAGGAATAACCTGTACATATGAACAATAATCGCATAGAGACATAGAACATATCATAGGATAACAGAAAGTAACGTAACTTTGTGCATATGAGTGCCCACATAGAAAATAGGGCGGATGCCATGCATGTATCGTATCATATCATATCATATCGGTCATATGGTATCATGGCGCCGAACAAGTCGGCTCGCCCACATTGCGCCGAAATACTCCGGCCGCCCATAAATCCCACGTCGGGATGATAAGCCGGTGACCGAGTGGCAATGAAACATGTTTCCCTTCCCATTCCCCCATGTATCCCGTCCCCCCCCCCCATGTACGTATACAGGTATAACATGCATGAGAGCCCAAAGAAATTCATGTATCCATCGGAGTGACGAAAGGTCGGACCTCCGATCGCATTATGGAGTAATTATGGTCGCTTTGTCTCACCTTGAGAGAACAATTATTCTAAGATGAGACTATCAACGAAGGACAACATTAATAGAACGTAGAACATATCATATCGTATCATATCATGTCATGTCATGCCGTGTCATAGACATTTCCTCATATCTGACATCATCATTGTCATCATAGAATCATAGTCGTTGTTTTAG
This sequence comes from Lycium ferocissimum, assembly GCF_029784015.1. NCBI lineage: Eukaryota > Viridiplantae > Streptophyta > Magnoliopsida > Solanales > Solanaceae > Lycium > Lycium ferocissimum. The sequence goes on along the minus strand of NW_026719236.1, from coordinate 6,009 downwards.
TCATAAAAACTTTCAAAAAAGATTGTAAAACTTGGATTTGGAGAAGAATGAATATTTTGAAAAACATTTATGAACTTTTAGGAAGAAAATCAAGCCTTGGAATCGATGGACTAGTTAAAACAACTATTTTTTTAGTAGTCGGAATGATAACCAAAAGTTTCCTTTAGTTATAGTACGAAAATAAACCAAACGGAACAATAAGAGAGAATTCGGGAATAGTGGGCCCACCTCGAGTCAGCTGAGGTGGCGTACACAATTTACGTACGTTAAGCTTCATGGAGTCACTTATGAAAGTCTAAGGGTCACTCGGTTTCATTTGGGCAAGTTAGAGATGTTTAAACAATTATTTCAACAAAACACACCAAACTTAATTCAATTCTATTGAATGAAAAAGGGAAAATTTCAAGTTCGGATATTTCTAGGAATGGAATCATCCCCGAGGCGCGTATTCAAGCCTACTATGTCTAAGACATGCCAAAGAAGGAAGGTGAAACCTTACATACCTTTTTCCGCTTCTTACGCTCCTCCAAATTCAAGTTCCAATTCCGCCAAAATCTACAAATTGGTCACATTTACCCAAACATTAATTAGGGCATTTAGGAGTTGATTCTTTAAAGCAACACTTTATCTGCCGAAATTTTGGCAGCATTTCCCCTGTAAATACACCGTCCCCAAGAATCTATCTTGGCCAAGTTCGATCAACAACAATCCCGGGAATTCAACCCGGCCAAACTATTAACAACAATACCAACAATTGTGCCAACAGCATCAACAATCCATTCAACGTACATTCCAACACTAGTAGCTCTTTTTTCATAATCCAACAACATTTCCTTCCTTCCATACTCATGAAATATAACCATCACACATTAACAATATTATTCATGTAAATACAAGGAACCATACTAACATTACATTAACTTCTCCAATAACCCATAACCAATTTCCATTTCATTTCCAACCATTAGACCTTCGTTTTTCATCATGAAATTCACAATACAACAACTAAAATATTAAATAGAATCAATTTACCATAACTTACCAATTCACCCATCATTCGGCCACAACAATCCACATGCTTATTTTCATGCATTTTCATCCATTTTTATACATTACAGCAACAACCAATATACTACATAAAGTTTAATCCATTCTTTCTATATAACATCACACACACACACGGCCAACCCATGCACACTCGGCCACATTCACAACTTTCATATTTCCATGAATTTCATTCATTTTCACCTACCACAACATGCATGAATCATCTATAACATATGAGGGAAGATTGATTCTTACCTTTTCTCCTTCAAGTTCCCACTTGGCTAGAGTTATGAGATTATGCAAATGAATGATTTTCTTGTTCCAAAATTTCTCCCATGTTGTAGAGAACCTTCCAATTACTTGAAATGCAAGAAGAAAATAATTTTGGCGATCAATTTCCATGGCTTCCATTTTTTTCCATGGTGGCCGAAACATGGTCCCTTTATTTTTCTCCTTCTTCTTTTGTTTACTTTCTTTCTCCCACTCTTCAATTAAAAGATGAACTCCCTCATATATATATATATATATATATATATAATTCTCATGGTCATGTGAGGGGCACATGCCCCTCTCTTCATTATCCTAGATTTTTCCACCTTTTTCTTGAAATTTTCTTAAAAACAAAAGATGACTTATATCTTGCATTATAAGCCTTGGTCCATGTACATGATCACATGACCATAAAAAGTGGGGCCCACATAGCCACACACACACACTTGGACGGCCAACTTGCCCCCCCCCCCTTTTTATTTTTATTTTGAACACTTTAGCCCTCCAAGAACCTTCTTGAACACCTTTTGTAAAATTCCCGTTTTGCCCCTCGACTTTCCTCAATATTACCATTTCGCCCTTAGTCATTCTCGATATTTCCATACTAATAATATTTGTAACCAATATTCATAACCCACTTACACATTACAATAATTTGAAAGATAGTCACTTCCTTAACTTTTCGCGACCACCTCGCAATATCCAAACGGGCGAAATACGGGCTATAACAATGAGTTGGGTACCCGATTGGATCTTAGTACAGCTTTCTACCCCCAGACTGATGGACAGTCTGAGTGGACGATTCAAGAGCTCGAGGATATGTTGAGAGTTTGCGCTATAGACTTTAGTGGTTATTGGGATCAATTCTTGCTGTTGGCAGAGATTGCATATAATAACAGTTATAACTCTAGCATCGACATGGCACCTTTTGTGGCTTTGTATGATAGGAGATGTAGATCTCCGGTTGGTTGATTTGATGCATTTAAGGTTCGACCTTGGGGTACGGATCTATTGAGATAGTCTCTTGAGAAGGTGAGGGTCATTCAGGCTAAGCTTTTGGTAGCTCAGAGTCGACAGAAGATGTATGCAGATTGAAAAATTCAAGATTTAGAGTTTACCGTTGTTGATCAGGTTCTATTGAAGATTTCACCCATGAAGAGTGTTATCAGGCTTGGGAAGAGAGGCAAGTTGAGTCCGAGGTATATTGGGCCATTTGAGATTATTGACCGTGTGGGAAATGTTACTTATGAGTTGGCCTTGCCGCCAGGCTTGGCAGGAGTCAATCAAGCTTTCTATATATCTATGCTGAAGAAGCACCATGCCGATGGTACTTATATTTGTCATTGTGACTCAATATTGCTTGATGAGAATTTGACCTATGAGGAGGTGCCAATTGTAATTTTGGATAGGCAGGTTCAAAAATTGAGGTCTAAGGAGATTCCTTCTTTGAAGGTGAAATGGAAGCATCGTCCCATTGAAGAGGCCACTTGGGAGACTGAGTTCGATATGCATAGCCGATATCCTTAGTTGTTCGTTGTTTGTGTACTTCTCTATTACTTTCCCTCGTCCCTCGAGGACTAGCAATGGTTTAATTGGTATCTGATGTAACGAGCCGCTTGGTTGTTATTGTCTTTCTGGAACTTTTGACCCTTCACCGAGTTTGTTTAGCTCATATTTGACCCGAGGGGGCCGTTGACACACTTTTCGACGTGTTTGGATTTGATTTGGGTGACTTTTTGTGAAAATTACGCTTTAAGCAAAAAAGAGTTGACTCAAAGTTGATTTTTGGGTAAACAGACCTGTTTTAAAAATTCATCGATTTCGAGAGGTCTGGATGGTCTTTTAGAACTTGTTTGTTTATATGGTTCGGTTCCCCATGCACTCGGGTGCATTTCGAGACTTGGGTTGGGAAGGTGACGTTGAGGTATCGGGGGTTGATTCGATCAATGAGACCTTTGTTTGGAATTTCGAGGCCACGAGTACGTACGCAGCCTGTTTTTATGTATAACTGCATATTTGGTATGTGAGCAGATGACCTCGGGAGATAATCAAAAATTCGGGTTGAGAGTCTGAAAACTTTTGATTTTCTGGTGTCTGGTGCTCGCTTTGGAGGCACCAGAAGACGCGGGCAACGCACCATCAGAAGGGTCACCCCCGCCACCGAAGCGCCCCGTGAGATTGGGCATGACCACTGGAGCGGTCGTGGGATCACCGAAGCGGTGCCGATAAAGGGGTCCACTGGTCGCGGAAGCGGGTGACGGACAGTTAATTTCAATAAATGAAGTGTTAAAAGCTATAAGTCCCTCATTTATTACTATTCCAAAAACTGAGTTATTGGGAGCATTTCAAGGTAATTAATGGGGGAAAATCTTTGTGGTAAGTCCTTCTATCTCCTTTTCTATTCCATGATTTCATTATCACTGTCACAACCCAACTAGAGGGCTATGACGGGTACCCAGAGCTGACTACCAAGCACCCCCTTATCATGCTAACTATCCTGCTCAATCTGTACAATCATAATCTACAAGGTAGTACTTACTATGAACCGAACATAAAATGTCTTCCCAAACGTATATACTTGTATACACAAGCCCACAAGGCTATAAAAATTATGTACAGTATGTACACTGATAAGACAACATAACACCTACTACCCACACATTTTTATCTACGAGTCTCTAACTGAGATATTGTAATCAAAAGGACGGGACAGGACCCCGCCATGCCCCAAATATGTACTAAAAAGAATATACCAATAGACGGCAACTCCGGAGTAGTGGAGTACTCTTGTATAGCCGTTGACAAAGCTCTTATGTATCCGGACCATCTCCCTATCTACCTGCGGGTATGAACGCAGCGTCCATAAAGAAAGGACGTTGATGAGCAATGTACTGAGTATGCAAGGCATCTATAACAACGGAATGAGAAAAATGTAGGGGAATACATGATAAAGGAAAAACCTCTACCTGATGACCTCTTCAGGAAGAATCATGCATATTAACTTTCTTTAGCATCGTTCGTACATATACAACAACAACAACAACAAGCCCAGTATAATCCCACCACGTGGGGTCTGGGGAGGGTAGAGTGTATGCAGACCTAACCCCCACCTTGAAAGGCAGGGCGGCTATTTCCGAAAGACCCTCGGCTCAAGAGAGGAAGAGAGAGGAAGACAAGAGGAAAACAAGACAAAAGGTCAGATAGGGCTAAGCATATCAAAAACAATATGATAACACGAATACCAAAAGCGAGAAAGTCATGGTAGAACAGTCTGGAAAGAAAGGAGCATTAGCTACTATAGATAAATAAAATAATCAAAGTATAACGGCCCAACAAATATAAGCAGCAATCAAATGCATAAACCAAAAGGCAATAAACAAATGAGCAAAACTGCAACTACTATGGTGAAAGGGTAAGCCACCTAGCCTTCTATCCTAATCTGAGTCCTCCACAACCTCCTATCTAAGGTCATGTCCTCGGTGAGCTGAAACTGTGTCATATCCTGTCTAATCACCTCTCCCCAATACTTCTTCGGCCTCCCTTTACCTCTCCTGAAACCATCCATAGCCAACCTCTCACACCTCCGCACTGGAGCATCTGTGTCTCTCCTCTTCACATGCCCAAACCATCTCGGCCCTCGCTTCCCGCATCTTGTCCTCCCGATGCCACTCCCACCTTGTCTCGGATATCTTCATTCCTAATTCTATCCCTCCTAGTGTGTCCACACATCCACCGCAAAGATTCATTCGCATTTCCGCGACTTTCATCTTTCGAATGTGACATTTCTTGACTTACATATAAATAATCATACATCTCTCTCTCTCTCTCTCTCTCTCTCTCTATATATATATATATATATATATATATATATATATATATACATATATATATATATACACACACACGAACGGTATGATCCATTTGTCCACAAATCCAGCGTCCGGCATCCCGCATCCGGGATGGTATTATCAGATACCAGCTGATCAGGTGGTTATGCGCCTATAGCACTCTGGCCCTTTTCCCCCATTGTCACGACCAAACTGGAGGGCCATGACGGCGCCGGTGCTAACCTACCCGGGCACCTCTTATCGTATATTTTCATTCACATCTAGGTGGACCACATGGCCTGCACATGATTTCTATACATCAATAATTCTAATCTCATTGGGCAATAACACCTTCATATCATCATCAACAACTATGCCCATATCCATATACACAAGCCGACGAGGCTACCTAAATGATGTACAAAGTATAAGCCGACAAGGCTAAAGTCATCTAACCATACACAACTGTCTGCGAGCCTCTAGGAAGAGTAGGTAGCATTATATAGGCGGGACAGGACCCCGCCATGCCCATATGTATGTACACAAAAGAATAATACCCAAAACCTGTAGCTTCGGATGAAATGGAGCTCCTCTATGCAGTCAATGAATAAGAAATCTATAGATCAAGCATGTCTCCCTATCCACCTGCGGGCATGGCGCACCGTCCAGAAACAAAAGGATGTTAGTACCAATAATGTACTGAGTATGTAAAGAATAATCAACATCATAGTATGAGCATAAGAGACAGCATAAGAATTAGCATTAAAAAATAGCATAAGATGGGAGAATCAGGGGGTAATAGAGTCATTTGTACCAGTGGCCTTCATCATATCTACTTACTTGTCTTTCATAGGAACCTTCCATT
>NW_026719235.1:0-34270 GCF_029784015.1 Lycium ferocissimum | reverse complement strand
AACTTTAAATCAATTCCATTCCCCAATATCAACATTTCTATTCATTCACAAATTTTGAATCATTCAAACATAACTAAAAGCATTCCAAGTTATATATTCAATATTCAACAATTTCATAAATTTCCATATTCCGTCAAAACTCTCTTCATAAAACAAAACCATCCCGATACATTTTCTCTTACCTCTTCATCACTAACAACCATAATCCACACCTTAACAACCATTATCTTAATATCATAAAATCGCCTTAATAGGACATAATTTCCCTACATTCCATTTTCATGCAAACTTAACCCGTATATGCCTCATTTACGTTGTAATGATCATAACAACACAACTAACACGTTAAATAAAACAAATCCTTCATTAATTCTTCCACATGTATCCACGGCCACATGCAATTTTTCCACACATTTCTCAATTTTCGTTTCAACCTCCATTTCAATACAATTTCCATAGTAACCACAACTAAATTACAACGTAAACTCCCAACTCATCTTACCTTCTGACAAATTCACACACACGGCCATATACATACGTATATAATTATCATGCAAACGTCCATATTTCTATGAATTCTATTCATTTCCATATCTTCTGACACCTAACAAAACCTTCGTAACATAAATAAAAGAGGGAATTCTTACCCTTTTCTTCCCCAACCTCTTCACTTCGCCAAGTTGTCCAAAGCAATAAACGAACGACTTATCTTGAAATAATTATACCACGTTGTGAGGACCGCTTGAATTAGTAGGAATACAACAAGAAAATAATTTTTTGGGGGAAAGATTTGGGGACAAAATTTAAGGACCATGGTAAATGTGGCCATGGTTATTCTCCTTCTTTCTTTCTTTCTTCTTTCACCATTTTCTTGAAGTTTCTTGAATATCCATTTGGCCCCCTTATTTTCCTTTTATACTACGATTTTAATTTTTTAATGGGCCGTTTTCTTTCCTTTTTCATCCCGTGGCCGGTTGGGCCTCTCCTTGGGCTTTGCTTGTTTGTTTTTTTTTTTCAAGCCCAATTACTTAGTCCATAATTTTAGTAATTCATGAAACTATTTTTTTTTGAAATTCCAATTTGCCCTTTTCCAATACTTCCACGTCCAAACTTTCATAACCAACTTATTTGTCAACAAAGATCAACACATAGCATTGTCCTTAACTTGTTACAATTATCCCAAACCATCCGAAACAATAGCGAAATAGAGGTGTAACACATAAAGGTCCAATGTACCGAGGACTAAGCTGCTTTTTGCCAAATCTCATAACGTCCTTCATTGAGATACCTTCAAGAATACTCAATCTTTCACTTGGAACTCTAAGTCCCGCCGATGATTATCGGCATAGGATTTCTAATGACTGCGAAGTTAATAATCGATTCTTGGCCTCGAGCATAACCTTTTCTATAACTAGCCTAGGACCAAATCGAAAATACACAGTCTGTTAGTCTCTCCCGAACCATAATTGGCGATGCGCTTGCGCATGTAAAGCCTAAATCACGGGGCCATTTGAATGCTAGAATGATAACTATTGTTATAACCAAATTCAATAAGTGATAAGTGGTCATCCCAACTACCTCAAAATCCAATACACATACATAATGCAACATATCCTCAAAGTTTGGATGGTAAGCCTGAAAACATAAGACGTTACAATGATGAAATGTTATCTTAAAGCTCACCCAAGGTCTGACCTTCTTGAAAGAATTTCAAGAAATTAGTGTAAGCTGTGTCCCTCTATCGAGAAATAATGAATGTTTGGGCACCATGGTCGTACTATTTCTCAAGAATAAGCTTTGCGTAATCTTTCGCTACATATATAGTTACAGGTAGGAAATGGTAGAAACCTTAAAGTCTATCCACAATTACCCATATAGAATCATATTTGTGCTTTAACGAGCTAAGCATGCGATGAAATCCATGTTTATCACTTCCGTTTTCCAAGTCAAAATTTTTGTAGCTTGCAATAATCCAGGAGCTTTTGGTGTTCAATTTTCACTTGGCAAATTAGGACATTGAGCCATGAATTAGCTATATCTTTGTTCATTCTATTCCCACTATATGGATTTAAGATCATGATACATTTTTCGTTTGCTAAAATTGAACGAATAACGAAACCGATGGGCTTCTCTCAATATTTGGTGGCGTAATCCCGGCACCGTGAGGAACACGTAACCTACGCTCGACATCGGAGGAACTCCATCTCAATCTCAAAGATGACTTCTTCACGAGGGGAGTGTATTTTTTGTAATGAACTAGCATGGGATCCTTGTCGCTCTTTCACTTTAACCACTAGTGACGAGACCGCCCGAGTTTGAACGGTAGCTCCATTGCGAGTCCCCGCAGACTCTAGGCTAGCTAATTGCTAGAGCTCATGACCTAACTCTCTTTTCTCTTCTGAACATCACGTAAACTTCCCATAGATCTACGGCTAGGCGCATCGGCCACAACGTTCCTTGTCAAGATGGTATAGGATGTTAACGTCATCTTTAAACAACTCCAACCGTCGCGGGTTATCGTAAATTCAATTCTTTGCGCGAAGAAAATATCTGAAAGCTCGTATGATCCGCGTCGATATCATGTAGACACCATAAAAATAATGTCTCCACGTCTTGATACATGAATCACCGCGGCGGAACTCAAGATCGTAGGTTGGATAATTTTTCTCATATTTCGCAAGTTTGCACATAAAGCATAAGCAATCACCTTATCATCTTTGCATCAACACACATCTAACACGCACGAAGCATCGCAATAGACAACATAGCCTTGACCCCTACGGAAGTGTCGGGGCCAGAGCAGAAAGTTAATCTGTTCTTTAACTTGAAAGCTACGTTCAGAAAACGAGTCCATTGAAATTTAGCTAATTTAAGGTTAACTTTATGAGTGGTGCGAGATAGAAGAAAGCTTACTTGCAAATCTTCTGTAATAACCTCTTCAAACCAGAAAACTATGAACCTCGTGGGTATTGTAGGCCTTGGCCAGTCTTCACGGCAACTACATCTTTCGGTATCTACCCGAATACCATCGAAATTTGAAATAATATGCCCCAGAAGTCAAATTCAACCAAAACTGCATGCTGAAAATTTTGTAAATAGCTCTCGAGTTTGGAGAACTCTGGAGATAGTACGTAAATGATCCGTATGTTCTGCCTCGGGCCGAGAATATACCGGATAACGTCAACGAACACGATCGCAAACAAATCCAAGAAAGGGCACGAACCACGTTGTTCATCAAATCCATGAATCACTGTGGTGCATTAGTTAGCCCAAATTACATTACACGAATTCGAAATGACCATATCTTGTTCTGAAGGCGAGTCTTAGGAACTATCTTATCCCCTAGCTACTCACTTTGGTGATACCGGATCTCGAGTCTATCTTTGAAAACCATTTGGCACCTTATAATTGATCAATTAAGTCATCAATCCTTGAAAACGGATATTTGTTCTTGATTTTCACCTTATTCGGTTGCATGTAGTGAATACAAATTCTCAAGGAGAACCCATCTTTCTTTCTTACAAAAAACATGGGTGCTCCCGAGAAGAACTAGGCTAATGAGGCCTTTCTCGACAAGTCCTTCAATTGCTCTTTCAACTCTTTTTAATTGCGGGAGCCATTCTATAGGAGGAATAGATATGGGTTGAGTATACGGTAGAACATCAATAGAGAAAAATCGATCTCCCGCTCAGAGGAAGGCACAGGCTCATCCAGGAATATATCAGAAACTTCATTCACTACGGAGAGACGGGTGAAGAGATTGCGATTCGGCTTCTATATCTTGAACTTTGGACTAAATGGTAAATACAACCTTTAGCGATCATTTTCTTTGCCTTGAGATAGGAAATAAACCTACTGTCGGAGATGCGTATTTCCTTTCCATTCGCGCGGCGGATTCTCCCGAAGCTGGAAGCGAACCATTTTACACGCAATCGACATTGGCATAGCAAAAAGCCAACCCAATCCATGCCCGTAATAATATCAAAGTCCATTTTTTAACTCATGTAAATCGGCCATAGTGCCGCTGATTACAAATCGCAACTACACTATTTCTATATACTCGGTAATTTCACCCAGGTTCACCGACGCGGGTGAATACTTCAAAAGGTTTAATTGACTCTGGTTTGACCCCAACCAGGACCGGCAATATAAGGGGGTAACATATGACAATGTGGAACCTGGATCTATTAATGCATATACGTCAAGAGAGATACCGATAATATCTTTAAAAACATCGGGGAGGGACTCGAGATCTGTCGTCCCGGCCAAGCATAAATACGGTGTTGAGGACCACCGAAGCTGGCTCCTCGCCTGCCTCTACCACGGGCTGACCTGGCGCACTGTGAACCTTGCCTCCGAGGGTGTATAGATGATGAAGCCTCGGTACAGGCACGAAGGAGGCCGGACCTACCCGCACGATCGAGGGGCGATTCTGCGTATTATGGCACGGACGATCACGTACATAGCAAACATCTAAACCTAATCGACACCGGCCCCAATGTAGCTTCCCACATTGAGAACATCATGGCATGGGTGGCCTTGCCAACCCGAGTCGCCTCTGTTATGAGAACACCGAAGCTCTAAAACTCGACTCTGCACGGAGTGAGTAGATCTATCCAAATCTCGACTGCGTAAACCGTGGATGCGCACCAGTCATAGAATGGCTTGAATACAGAACACTTTGTTGTCTTTACCCTTATACAAACTCACTAGTCAACCCGAAGACCTAGCCCTCTTGTTATAACCACCATTAGCTCACGCCAACCTCTTTGTAGTTGTTGGCTTTCCTCGAGTGCGGGCGTGGGCTTGTGCCAAAATATCCATATTGTCCTGAAGGGATGCGATCAAGCACTTATCCGTCAAATGTGGCCCTAAGCCACTCACAAACGGTGTACTCAATCACCCACATGCTCTGTACCGTGGCGGAGCGTGCTGGTCAAAGAATTGAAGTGGAGACTATGCTCCGAGGCACCAAGCTTGCCCAGCATGATTCAAGAACTTATCGCTCGCCTAACCTCGGGAACAAGTAATGTCGAAGGAAAGCATCAACAAATTTTTGCCATACTGTGGAGCCGTTGGGTCCCATATAGGACAACCAAACCCTATACCAATGAACCCCAACATCCCGCAACCTATACGATGCTAACTCCACCGATTCAACATCGGAAGCATGTATTAACCGAAGTGTCCTCAACATGTCGTCAAAAAAGTTTTGAGGGTCCTCGTCGGCTTTGACCGAAGAACTCCGTAAGTTCAAGCTAATAAAATCACGGGCTCTTGCACTAACCGCCCTTATCACCATTACCATACCTTACGGCGGGCACAGCGCAACCAATTCGATCAACAATTGAATGGCCTCTTTCATCTCTTGGCCGAAACACTGCGGTGGAGAGATGGGGGTCTTGGGCTGAGGCCGAGGCATCTCTCTCATACTCCTCGTGAAATAGGCAACGAGTGAGAGGGCGAGATGGAACCGCATTCTAGGACTCGCCTCCTCTATAACCGTTGGCTGTACTTTTTCGGCCGGCCACCCCCGCTTTGTCTTGCCCTTTTGAGCTCTTTGTGGCTTTCCTCTGCACAGGCATTTCTGAAATACATAGCACCCGGTTAAAGGAAGAGAAATCCTTATATCATGGCTCTATCGCATGATCTTACGAAGAAAGAAGGTTATTCATTCCTAAAAGGCCCACAGCCTCCTATTTATAAGTGTGGCGCAGAACACACCCATAAATAAAACTCTGCCAGACACGGCTCGTAGACACACGCTAGGATGAAACGCTGCGAAACCACTTTTGTCACGACCCAGGCGATAGGGTCATGATGGCCTCGGAGCTAATCCCACCGGGCACCCTCTTATCATACTTTTCACAATCATATCTAGGTAGGCCACATGGCTCGCTAACAATCCCAACACAACAATAATACCATTTTATTGGCTAAGGCCCTTTTCATATTAACATCAACGAATATGCCCATATACATATATACAAGCCGACGAGGCTGACAAAATGATATACAAAATATAAGCCGACAAGACTAAGAGACATCTAATTGTACACAACTGTCTACGAGCCTCTAAGAAAAGTATGAAACATCATCGTATAGACGGGACAGGGCCTCGCCATGCCCATATGTATATACACAAAAGAATAGTACCAACAGCTGCACCTCTAGATCAAATGGAGCTCCTCTAAGCAATCTATGAATAAGCAGCCTAAGGATCAAGTCTATCTCCCTGTCCACCTGCGGGCATGATGCAGCGTCCACAAATAAAAGAACGTCAGTATGAATAATATACTGAGTATGTAAAGCATAATCAATAACATAATAGAAGCATGAGAAATAACATAGGATAGAAAAGTCATGAGGATAGAGCCATATTTATACTAGCGTCATTCATCATATTTTCTTACCCTTTTCTAAAAATAAACACTTCTCACATCCGCATGCTTACATATGCAATAATTTTTAGTACAATAGCACATCGTACTCGGCCATATAGGATCGGCATTATCCGTACCCGGCCCTTTCGAGACTCGGTATTATCCGTAGCCGGCCATTTCGGGACTCGGTAGTATCCGTGCCGACCATATAAGCTCGGTGTTCTTACAGCCATACTTAGATATATATATATATATATATATATATATATATATATATATATATATATATATATATATACATCGGAGTACATAGGTATCATCAACATATCATCGTCATCGCTATTCTCATTATATCTTTCTTTAAGATCAACTATCATAGGATGGGACCAACAGGTCACGGGAATATCATGAAGCTGTGAGCTTTAATGATTCTAGGAAATGAAGTCATTATAGAAGACGCATGGAATTTATGTGAAGGTATACGAGAAATGGGAACATGCCTTAAGAAGAAAGGGTTATCTGCTTGTCTTCTTAACTATCGAATTATACCATGGTCGAGAAATCTACACTTAAAAGGATTCATACTATTAAAGACACTATTAAGACTAGAGCAACTCATGAACTAACAAAATTTGGGCAGCATTTTCCTATTTCGTTGACTTCCACCATATCACAAAACAAATCCCAAACAACCATAATTACATCCACAATATCATACTCAAGTAGTCATATTCAATTAAGTCTCAAAATTCATTCCCATATTCAACTTACATCAACAACTTCATACCAACCCTTGCACAATTTATTACAACACTTCCTTGTCATCATTAACACCCTCCATAACAAGATTGTATCCATAGCATACTACGAATCATGACTCAAGTTAGTTTACCACTCAAAAAATATCATGAAATCTACATTTAGACCTCATTTTCTACTTTCTTCTTTCACCCAAGTCATTCAACAGCTAAGCATTCTTAAGAACATGAAATAAGCATGAAAACTAACCTTTTATCTCATAAGAATAAGCTTTGGAGAAAGTTATCAACTTGTATGAAAACCTTAGCTTCAATACCCATGAAATTCTTGAAGTCTACTAACCCTAGAAAGACTTCTAGCACATGGATATCTTGATTCTTGCCTCTTGATCTTTAATTTCTCTTTGATTTGTGTTGATATGGTGTGAGGAATATTCTAGAGCTCTCAAGAGTTTTAGAGAAGATGGGAAATGAAAAATAGAACTTGGGTCATCTATTTAAAACAAGAAAATAAAGCTGCCCGACAAGATTTATACGGACACTTATATGGTCCGTATAAGTGACCGTATAATATCACCAGTGATGACCCTTCGCTGTAACAATTATACGGACCCTTATACGGACCGTATAAGCGGGCGTATAACTCACCTTTTTTCCAAAATTATTTTCGTTGATTCGTTTGACCTCCAATCCTTGTGGAACCTTCTTGGCACTTATATAACACTTCATTAACCATACAATAAGCCCTATAGAAGCCCCTCAAGACATTACTAAATAAATATTAGCTCAATTATGGCGAATACCTTTCCCAACATGACTTACATCTCACTTCCTCCAACGAACTTATTTTCACATAGTCATATGACTTCAAAATCCTATGGTACACACTTTAAGCTATCTAATACTTTCCTTAACCTCATAAGGACATCATGCTTACCTTAAGCTCGTGTCAGTCTATTCACAACGCAACCACTCAAAACTTCTGAGATGTAACAATTATGGCCCACTCAGGTATGATTATATGATGCATGTATGTCTGGTGGTGCTCGGTAGGTTAGCTCAAATTGCCCTTCATGGTCCACCGCGATTGGGTCGTGACAATTTGTGTAGTATTTGGATTCTTACCTTGTTGAGTCCGCTCTTTGTACGTGTAAGAGGTTAACTAATCCCTAAAAATATGGCAAGGAATCTTTCATACTTGACTGCCAAGTTCTTTCCATAATTCTCCAAATCCTAGCTACGGTAAGACTTGCCACAGTACATGTTCACGAACCTGTTTCATCTGCTGGTTCATCCATCTCTAAATATCTGCACTGTCGAGCTGGAACATGTTGATGTACCTATTCCACCAATCTCTTTCATTCTTCATCTACCGGTGAACTACTTTTGGGATCTTGGCTAGAACATATTGACAGACTTGTTTCATATAACTGTATAGCTCTGTGTCTACAACTAATCTTCTCCACTCCTTCACGACTAATCACTTTTAGGTCATTCATCCATTGCACTTATGACCTGTGAATATCCCTCTTCTGCATATGATGGCTCTTTAGTATAGAACATGCTTGCACATTTATTCTACTTCCTCATTGAACTGCTTCTTTACTGAATCATCTTTCTAAAATATAATTGTATTGTGTCTGGATGGATCATGTTTGTGAACCTGGTTTATTTATCTGCTTTGTCATCGAATTTTGTCAATCAAAACTTCACAATGTCAAGAAGAACTAAGGAAGTTGTTTCACTGTAAGTGATATGGAGGAACCAGAAAGTACAAGAGGCTACATGGGAAGCCAAAGAGGGCATGAAATCTATATATCCGCACTTATTTGATGATGAAGCAGAAAATGTCAATGGTATCTACCTATGATATTCATGTCAATTTTGTACTCAAATATTCGTGTCAGTTCAGTACTCATATTCACATCAGTTCAGTATTCATGTGCTCATGTTAGTTCAGCATTCATGTGCTCATGTCAGCTCCGTATTAATGTTTTCATGTACCCATGATATTCAGTATTTACGTTCCATGTCATGCTTCTCATGTTTATGTTCATTTATTCATGTTATATTATGCGTATTATGATGCCTTGTGAATCTTGCATTTATGCTCTAGGTAGTTGGCAGGTGTTTGAGGAATGTTGGGATAATCCTATTTACAGAGGATTCTATGCCGAAATTTCTGTAAAATTCAAGAGTTAGCCATATTTCTAGCCATGAGCATCATTCGAGGATAAATGATACCAGGGGGGAATATAATATAACGCCTCGTACATTAAAGCTAAAGTTTGACCAGTAAGATGAGCACATAATGAAACCAACATGGGAATTGTGGGAAGTGTTTTTAAACCTATAAAAGGTATAAGAAGAGCCTTAGCAATGTAAATTTGGAAGCTACACCACCGACCATGTTTTCAAGTGAGTTCGCACAAGGTCTCTCTTCAAGCGATCATAACCCCCTTATTAGTTGGGAATCTCTCACGATGAAAATTGTAGCCCCTTGAGATACCTTTCCAACCATATAAAGATTAGGTCAAATAGATCTTTGTACAAAAAGTTATGATCATTTTGCGAAAGGTCGTAGAGCGATCGCTAAGCGAGATATCTTTGTCCGCAATGTCACAACTACGGAGGGCTACGACGAGCCCAGATCTAACCTACCAACGGCCCTGAGAACATACATGTATCACATAGTCATACCTACATGTGGGCCATGAGGGCCGTCAAGAAAAAACCTGCAAACTAATAGATATCATAAGATGGAAGGGACACAAGCCCAAAAGATATACATATATGCATATATCATCAAGCTGAACACAAGTATACAAGCCGACCAGGCTATAAAAATAATGATACAACAATATATAGACCGGGCCATAGAACATCTAACAATACATATCTATCTACGAGCCTCTAATAGAGTGCAAAACATAATACGGATGGGACGAGACCTCGCCATACCCAAATGTACACAAAAGAATAATACCAAGCTAGACGGCAACTCCGGAAGCAAGTGGAGTGCTCCGGTACAAGCAACGAGAAGGTAGCCTAAGGAAGTGAATCGTCTCCTTGTAGACATGCGGGAATTAACGCAACGTCCACAAACAAAAAGATGTCAGTACGAATAATGTACCGAGTATGTAAGGTATAAAGAACACCATAATAAAGACATGAAGATAACATGAGATAAAAAAGAAGTAACATGTACATTTGAATGCCTCTGAAGGCAGATAACATGCATGTTTTACTTTTAAAAAAACATTTTCATATATATAAGTCATACCATCATAATACCGTACCCGGCCATAATAAGGCTCGGTGTTATCATACCCAGCCATAATAGGCTCGGTGTTAACATACCCAACTACAGTGGTGTGCATAATAGGTGTCGTACCCGGCCGACAATAGCGCGACTCGGTGTCATAAAATAGTTACATATATAAAGCATGCATGAGATTTTAAAGAAATGTTATGACTCTATAGAAGTGACGTAAGGTCGGTATACCTCTGATTACCAATATGGAGCTAACATTGTCGACATATCGAACCTTGATGGATCAATGACCATAAGATAAGATCAACAACCATAAACAAGATCAATAATCATGAGACAAGTCAATCACATCATAAGAAGATCAAGAACATACGCTCCTAATATTTATAAGAGAGAAGTCATTATGGATATCATTCGTATATGTTCGTATTGATGTGATCATGCCGAAAGAAAGAAAGGGACAGCCTTAACATACCTTGTCATATACTTACCACTCAACGTATATCTTCTTGAGCTTGCAAATCGACATTTAAGATGATTCACACTAATGTTAAGTCGTCAAAATACTTATAAGATCAAGTTAAACTAGTAGGTGAGTTAATGAAATTTGGGCAGCATTTTCCCTATATTTTATACTTCCTCCTAATTCCAAAACAGCTCCCAAAAAATCAATAACAACATCAACAATACGATAGCTAAAAGATAACATTAAAATTAAACTCAAATCAGTCCAATCCTTCCTTTCAAAATCAATTCATAGCCAATAACTTCAACACAACACCTATGACCTTTCTACCATGATTCTCTTCTCCTTTAAGACTTGATAAATCTCCAAATCAACTCAACATAAGAAATAGGATGAAAAACATACCTTATAACTTAAATAACTTCAACCCACACAACTTTCTTCAAGACCAAATCTATCACAACCTCAAAAAGAAAAAGGAACAATCACCTTCAATGAACTAGTTGCAGATTTAGAGCTTAATCTTCTCTTGTAATTAGTTGGGACTATTAGGGATGGTTGAGATAGCTAAAATGGTCACTAGGGATTTGTTTTGGTTGAATAATTGATCCCCAAGTCATGCGATTTACTTTATAACAAAACGGAAAATTTCCACCGCCTCAATTTCACGATGCACTTTCACGGATCGTGAATTATTTCACAGGCCATGAAAGTGGCCGTGAAACCATTCCAGTGAGAAATCCCAACTTACCCATTCCACTGTGGCCTAACACCACTTTCACAGTACATGGAAGTGGCCGTGAAACTGCCTTGGTCCAATTTTTCGGTAAATTGTATTCTTTTCGATTAGTTTGATGTCTAACCTTCATACTCTTTTCCAAACATGTGTAGGAAATTATAAAACTCCGATATATGCCTATAGGTGTTATATCCCGCATTTTGTACGCCGGGAAAATCCGAGTCAACCTTGACAAGTTAAGGACAAGACCATTCCGAGATATGAAGTAGAGACTTTTGTTGGTTTTAAAAGCTCAAATTGTGTATGACTTTATTGGCATGGAAATATTAAAGAAGCATTTGGAGTCATATTCCATTTTTAGTAAGTATGTTATTTTTGGAAAGTTGAAAAATTCAACAAAAAAAATAATAATAAAAGAGAAATAAGAGGGCCATGTGGCCGGCCACCTCATGTGGGCCATGGCCACATGGTTGGCCAATATATGAAATTTAAAAGATGACTAAGTAGTCATCTTATTCACCTTCCCCTTCACTTTAGAAAATTCAAGAACCTTGGAGACAAAAAAATTGCCCCATTCGGCCATAGCTTGAAATTTCAAGCTCAAGATCAAGCCATCAAACAAATAATTTCTTCATTCAAACCTACTAATTCAAGGGTGCTTATTAACGTGGAAGTGTTGTTGGAAGCGTTGGATTGCTCGTTTTCATCATTGGCCAACTTTAGGCAAGTTGTGGAGTTGAAGAAGAAAGGTGAGTTTAATCTTGTTTTCATGTGTTGTAGGTGGTTTATATGTGTTGTTTTATGCTAAAATGGAAGAAATCCATGATATAAATCAAGTTGAAGTTGAGCCATGAATGTTGAGGTTGGGCCGTGTGTTGTGTGAAATGTGGAGTAATAATGATTTAAGTGTATTTAGCATGTTTATGTGTTGTTGCAATGTGTAGAAAAAGAATGAAAATCATCTATGGGTGTATGTTTGGTGTTGGCCGAATGGCCCCCTCTTTGTGTGTTGGAAAATGAACAAATTGTCGTTAGCATTTTAGTTGTCGTCGTTATGGATTTCATGATGAAAAATGTAAGTTTAAGGATTCAAAATGAGGTTGTGTTGGTTATGGGTTGATTTGGAAGTTAATGTGAATTTTATGTAATTTTTGTATTTATGAGTATTGCATTGTTAATGTGCGGGTTAATGGTGTAAATTATGAATTTGGAAGAAAAGAAGGTGTTTGGTGTTGTTCTCGGGTTTGGGGACCGTTTCGGGTGAGTTGGAGCCTTATTTGGGTTGTTTGGAAAATTGTATGAATTGTTTGAAACGTTCTTGAATATTGTTTGAATGGTTTTGGATGAGTAATCGAATGTATAGACGTTGATGTTAGTTTGAATGTAAGTAGTTGAATGGAAATAAGGAATATGGTTGAATTATATTGAGGAGTGTATTTAATGTTAGAATGCGTTGGGATTGAATATTAATGTTGCTAGTTTGATTGTTGATGTTGTAGCTTGATTGTTGGGTTGGTTGTTGTTGAAATTGGCCGAGTTGAAATCTCGGGGTTGGCGTATTTACAGGGGAAATGCTGCCGAAATTTCTGTAGAATTTGATGTTCGTTTGGAATTGAATTCCTAAATGTCTTCCACTAATGTTCAATGTTTATTGACGTTATGTAGATCTTAGAGAGCCGAGACTTGAGTTGGATTATCTTAGGAAGCGGCTAAGGTATGTAAAGCTCACCCTTTCTTTCTTTGGCATGTCTTAGATGTAGGGGTAATATCCTACGAGCCTCGGGGTAATTCCACTCTTAGGATCCGAGCTTAGATGCGTACTTTAGTTGTTCCTAAAGACTTACTCTTTAATGTAACCAAATTAAGGTTCTTGTGTTTTCAAATAATTGAATTTCAAAGAGTCTTATAAAGAATTTTGTTACTAAAAAGGGTTCCGAACTTCAAACGCCCGTAACTTCCGCATACGAGCTCGGATCGCCCCGAAACCTAATAGGTAACTTCATAAGACATGACATTCCCCCAACTCTCGTAGACGGGCTCGGATGGGATTGGCACCCGTCCGCGGGGCCCGCGGCCTTTCTATGATTACCCTTAATGACCTTTAAGAAAGATTTAGTACTATTTTCATCTTGACTTCCGAGTATGGGCTCCCTACTTATTTGATAAGTTAGGACTATGATTTTATGCATTCTTAACGAGGATTGTTACGCATATGAATTCGATATGTAATTATGATTTCTCAGTCCAGTTTGACATGCTTCGAATAATGTCCGAAAGGTATTTGATATGACTATGGTTCCGATTTTCAAACGATGGTTCGCTTAACTTATCTCATCGAGTCTTTGATATGATTTAAGTGCATATAGTTTCTCACTACTCTGCTCGTGCGAGTCGTTATTACATCCTTCACCGCGTCCGGGCCAGGGCATGTATTCGTGCAATTCCACTGCATTGTTCACCGCGTCCCTCACTAGAGGGCCGGGGCACGTTATATATATATATATGATGATGATGTGATGATGGGGAGGTGGCCAGGATGGCATATGATGATTCCATTCATCGCGTCCCTCACTAGAGGGCCGGCGCACGTTACATGTATATAGATATGAGGATTTACTTACCGCGTCCCTCATTAGAGGGCCGGGGCATGTTATGTATGCATATGTTCATGATGATTTCTTTATTTATGATACTCAGTCCATTAATGATTTTGAAAAGCATGATTTACGTTCGAGGTAAGCTTTTGAGATCCGGTTACTATACTGTTTTTCTGTCCTCTTTATTTCCGTATGATTCAGTTACTATGTTTACTGCTTTACATACTCAGTACATATTCCGTACTGACCCCCTTTTCTTCGGGGGCTGCGTTTCATGCCGCGCAGGTACAGAGACTCGTTTGGGTGAGCCGCCAGCTTAGGATCCCTACTCAGCTATTTGGAGAGCTCCCTTGTGGGAGCCCAGATTTTGGTACCGACTCTTTTGTTATATGTGTATATATTTATTCAGGGTACGGCGGGGCCCTGTCCCGTCATTTGGTTCTGTTAATATAGTTAGAGGCCTGTAGACATAAGTGTGGGTTGTGGGTAGCACTGTACAGTTGTGTATGTGTTCTGTATATATATGATATATGTGTATATATGTGCGCGCGATGTCGTGCCCTTCTGTACGTACAAGTTCTTATCATGTTTGCAATCTGATTATAATCGATAGGCGGGTACGAGTGCCCAGCTCGGGCACTAGTCACGGCCTACGGGGTTGGGTCGTGACAAAAGTGGTATCAGAGCGGTTGGTCCTCGGAATGTCTACAGGCCGTGTCTAGTAGAGTCCTATTTATCGGTGTGTCGTGCACCACATCTATAAACAGGAGGCTACAGGACATTTAGGATGTTACCTTTCCTTCTGATCTTAGATCGTGCGATAGAGCTGTATTATCAGGATGACTCCTCCCTAACGAATTGTTATGCTTTCGGCCGATGCCTCCGAGAAAGGCGACAGCTGCCCAGAAGGGCAAGTCTACTGCTGCAGGAGAGACCAGTCGGGCCCAGAGAGTTACCAGGGCCCATGCTCAGCCCGAGCCGGAGGTTGTGCCCCGGTCGGCCAGTTCTGCCACCCCATCACCTTCAGAGGGGCACGGAAGCGCGGCTTGCTGCGGGACAAGAGGCGGCCCCGCCCGCCCCCGAGGTTCGAGTGCCGAGCCTCCCGGCTCCTCGGCCCGGGGGCGGAGGACAGGCTATGAGAGACGCCGTCCGGCTATTGACCAGATTGGTAGCGGGGGGAGGTCCGAGGCATGGAGTAGGGGATCACGTGCGGACGAGCGTGACGGCTCAGAGGGCCCGTTATTTCCTGACTTGTAATCCGCCAGAGTTCTTCGGGTCAAAGCCCGAGGAGGACCCTCAGGAGTTCATCAGAGAGATGCGGCGTACGCTGCGGCTTGTCAGGGCCTCTGAGACTGAGTCAGTAGAGTTGGCATCGTATCGGCTGCACGACATAGCAGCCAACTGGTATGAGTCATGGGAGCTGTCCAGAGGTGAGGGTGCTCCCCCAGCCGTATGGGATGAGTTCGTGGAGGCCTTTCTTGGCCATTTTCTACCCCCAGAGACGAGGCGAGCCAGGGTCCACCGGTTCTTACGTCTGAGGCAGGCCGGCAGGAGTGTCCGGGAGTATAGCCTCGAGTTTGATTCCCTGGCCAGATACGCGCCCCATATTGTAGCTGACATGGCTGACCGGGTACATCAGTATGTGATGGGGCTGGACAGTTACTTGATCGATAGTTGTATGGCGGTGGCTTCCCAGCCCGGGGTGGATATTGCCCGAGTACAGGCATATGCCCAGGGTATGGAGGAGCGACACAGAGGGCGCCAGCCCGATAGGGATTACGACAGGGGCCAGCCCAAGAGGGCTAGATCGGCAGGATATTCTGGGGAGTTTCGAGGCGGGCAGCCTCAGCAGCGCACGGAGTATTCGTCCCAGCCAGCACAGAGTGCACCCCCGCGGTTCGCGGGTAGGAGGTTTGACAGCACAGGGTATTCGGGAGCCGGTCAGAGTTCCAGAGCTTCGGGGTCACAGTCGAGCAGGGGTCTGAGTCAGACGAGGCCATCTATGCCCCAGTGCCCTCAGTGCGGCCGACGCCATCTGGGGGAGTGCCGTCGCGTCACGGGCGCTTGTTTTACTTGCGGCCGTTACGGCCATGTTATGAGGGATTGCCCGTATCGGGATAGTTCAGGTGGTGCAGTCCAGCCTACTAGGTCGGTTGCTGGTTCGTCCTCTTCAGCAGCTATGCGCCCTCCGGGGCAGGGTACACCGGCACCAGCGGGCCGTGGTAGAGGTCGCGGCGGAGCCTCCAGTTTTAGCGGTCCATCGAACCGCCTATACGCGTTGGCCAGTAGACAGGATCATGAGGCATTACCAGATGCGGCTACAGGTACATAAATCCTCACTAGAATTTATATTCTTATATGTGTGTACATTTATAATTGTTGTTTACTGATAGCGGTGGGTGGAAAACCAAGGGTTGATGAACCAAGTATTTATAAATAACGGAGATTAAGGTGTGTTCATTATCATTACGGACCCGGGAGTCTAGGATGGAAAGTAGAAATGTCCATAGGTGACAGTGAATATATAGAGCCGAGAGAGGGGTAAAATGGTAATTGTGTACGAAAGCGTCCGGAAATCTGTCAAGACTTTATTTCACTCCAAATTACGTGACGAGGGTCATGCGGGAGGAGAACGCGATTATGCTAGCGTTAGAGCACCGTATTTCATCGAAGTCCCGAAGTTAAGCGTGCTAGAGTGAGGGAAATTCCAGGATGGGTGACCCCCTGGGAAGTTTTTGAAAGTTTTACAACTTTAGTCATAAGGAGCAATGGGAAGCTAAAGTAGTTTAAAGGGACTTAGAATATACTGAACAAGTGGAAATCTTAAGAGGTCTAGTAGGCCGGAATGGACTAGATCGGGTAAAGAAAAAGAAGGTGCATCACGACACTAGAGCTAGGGTTAGTTGAGGAGTGTTTGGGGGATCTTTTGTGAATAGGATGTTGGTCATTATATATGTGTACGGATAAGCGCATGATACCCCGCGCATGGCTATATTATCGGGTATACGTATTTTGGCAACCAATGTGACGGTATACGGAAGGCATTAACCGGATAGGATAACAAAGCTCAAGTGAAAAGAGAAATGAGTGGCATGAATGTCATAAGGCAATTTGATATCGTGCCTACTATAGGGTAGACTTGGGAAGTACTGGCACAGTGATATTGGAAAGAGTAAGACAGTAAGCGGATAAATAGTAAGAGGGATCGGAACGTCAAAACAGAAGTGCAGTCTGACCGAGAGAGAAAAAATGCCGACGTAAGGCAAATATAATCAGGTAATAAAATAAGCGTACCCCTAAAGGGGGGAAGCAGGTGCGAGAAGTCCAAGTGTCAGATAGAGACAATTAACACCACAAATACGAGATACGGATACTCGGGCTATAAGTAAGATTCCTCGCCGAGACAAGATAGAAAAATCCAGAAGCTAAGATGGTGATTGAGATAGTGCTGGGAATTGATTGTGGAGGTCCTGAACGACATGACACTAGAAGGTGGGATTTTAGAGAACAATACGACAAGAGAACGATAACGGGAAATTTATAGTGACGTTGCGAAAGAAAATACGACTGTGCTGGATCAAAGGCTGAGATGTGGGCAATTAGGTTATTCGCTAATAACGCTACGCCGCATGGATAGTAAGGAAAAAAAAATAGGAAGCCTCCGATGGTAGGAAGTGAGCATAGTAGACGAGGGAGTAAAGGAAGAAAAGAGAGTACAATAGGGTAGGCCGTAAGCGAATATTAGGACGGAAGGAATAGGTGAAACTGGGTGAACTAGGAGGAGAAAGGATCGTGGCTGAGATTAAAGGTACTTTATACAACTTGTACCAGAGTAGTAATGAGAAGAATCTGGATTCAGTAGTACCAATACGGTGATAATAGTTTGGGTGCATTAAGAAAAGGTGTAAAAATGATTTGAACTAGGTTACCGAGGTAGAATTTGCACTAAGGAAAAATATGATATAGTTATGGTCGGACCAAAGATCTGTTCCGATACCGGTCGTAAGAAAAGGAAGACGTAGACAAGTGAGACAGACATAGGAATTAATGAAGCTGTGCTAAGGCACTTCGGATTAAATTGAGCACCTTCGCTTATTTTTGTAAAGGTTGCGACCTAAGGTGTGACCGGAAAGTTAAGAGCAAGATCTGAGCAAAGGACAAAAAAGGAGGCGAACTTATGGGCTCCACAAAGGGCGTAACAAGATTCGGAAAGGAGATGACTTGAGGGGTTGAAGAGGAGGTAAAGAAGAAATACCATCGGTAGATGAGATTGTACACTATGGTAATAAAGGAAAACCCCCGAGATCCTTATCCGACTTTATAAGACCAGTTGAACATTCGAGGACGAATGTTCTAAAGGGGGGAAGGATGTTATATCCCGCATTTTGTACGCCGGGAAAATCCGAGTCAACCTTGACAAGTTAAGGACAAGACCATTCCGAGATATGAAGTAGAGACTTTTGTTGGTTTTAAAAGCTCAAATTGTGTATGACTTTATTGGCATGGAAATATTAAAGAAGCATTTGGAGTCATATTCCATTTTTAGTAAGTATGTTATTTTTGGAAAGTTGAAAATTCAACAAAAAAAAAAATAATAAAAGAGAAATAAGAGGGCCATGTGGCCGGCCACCTCATGTGGGCCATGGCCACATGGTTGGCCAATATATGAAATTTAAAAGATGACTAAGTAGTCATCTTATTCACCTTCCCCTTCACTTTAGAAAATTCAAGAACCTTGGAGACAAAAAAATTGCCCCATTCGGCCATAGTTTGAAATTTCAAGCTCAAGATCAAGCCATCAAAAAAATAATTTCTTCATGCAAACCTACTAATTCAAGGGTGCTTATTAACGTGGAAGTGTTTTTGGAAGCGTTGGATTGCTCGTTTTCATCATTGGCCAACTTTAGGCAAGTTGTGGAGTTGAAGAAGAAAGGTGAGTTTAATCTTGTTTTCATGTGTTGTAGGTGGTTTATATGTGTTGTTGTATGCTAAAATGGAAGAAATCCATGATAGAAATCAAGTTGAAGTTAAGCCATGAATGTTGAGGTTGGGCCGTGTGTTGTGTGAAATGTGGAGTAATAATGATTTAAGTGTATTTAGCATGTTTATGTGTTGTTTCAATGTGTAGAAAAAGAATGAAAATCATCTATGGGTGTATGTTTGGTGTTGGCCGAATGGCCCCCTCTTTGTGTGTTGGAAAATGAACAAATTATCGTTAGCATTTTAGTTGTCGTCATTATGGATTTCATGATGAAAAATGTAAGTTTAATGATTCAAAATGAGGTTGTGTTGGTTATGGGTTGATTTGGAAGTTAATGTGAATTTTATGTAATTTTTGTATTTATGAGTATTGCATTGTTAATGTGCGGGTTAATGGTGTAAATTATGAATTTGGAAGAAAAGAAGGTGTTTGGTGTTGTTCTCGGGTTTGGGGACAATTTCGGGTGAGTTGGAGCCTTATTTGGGTTGTTTGGAAAATTGTATGAATTGTTTGAAACGTTCTTGAATATTGTTTGAATGGTTTTGGATGAGTAATCGAATGTATAGACGTTGATGTTAGTTTGGATGTAAGTAGTTGAATGGAAATAAGGAATATGGTTGAATTATATTGAGGAGTGTATTTAATGTTAGAATGCGTTGGGATTGAATATTAATGTTGCTAGTTTGATTGTTGATGTTGTAGCTTGATTGTTGGGTTGGTTGTTGTTGAAATTGGCCGAGTTGAAATCTCGGGGTTGGCGTATTTACAAGGAAAATGCTGCCGAAATTTCTGTAGAATTTGATGTTCGTTTGGAATTGAATTCCTAAATGTCTTCCACTAATGTTCAATGTTTATTGACGTTATGTAGATCTTGGAGAGCCGAGACTTGAGTTGGATTAGCTTAGGAAGCGGCTAAGGTATGTAAAGCTCACCCTTTCTTTCTTTGGCATGTCTTAGATGTAGGGGAAATATCCTACGAGCCTCGGGGTAATTCCACTCTTAGGATCCGAGCTTAGATACGTACTTTAGTCGTTCCTAAAGACTTACTCTTTAATGTAACCAAATTAAGGTTCTTGTGTTTTCAAATAATTGAATTCCAAAAAGTCTTATAAAGAATTTTGTTACTAAAAAGGGTTCCGAACTTCAAACGCCCGTAACTTCCGCATACAAGCTCGGATCGCCCCGAAACCTAATAGGTAACTTCATAAGACATGACATTCCCCCAACTCTCGTAGACGGGCTCGGATGGGATTGGCACCCGTCCGCGGGGCCCGCGGCCTTTCTATGATTACCCTTAATGACCTTTAAGAAAGATTTAGTACTATTTTCATCTTGACTTTCGAGTATGGGCTCCCTACTTATTTGATAAGTTAGGACTACGATTTTATGCATTCTTAACGAGGATTGTTACGCATATGACTTCGATATGTAATTATGATTTCTAAGTCCAGTTTGACATGCTTCGAATAATGTCCGAAAGGTATTTGTTATGACTATGGTTCCGATTTTCAAACGATGGTTCGCTTAACTTATCTCATCGAGTCTTTGATATGATTTATGTGCATATAGTTTCTCACTACTCTGCTCGTGCGAGCTGTTATTACATCCTTCACTGCGTCCCGGGCCAGGGCATGTATTCGTGCAATTCCACCGCATTGTTCACCGCGTCCCTCACTAGAGGGCGGGGCATATATATATATATATATATATATATATGATGATGATGTGATGACGGGGAGGTGGCCAGGATGGCATCTGATGATTCCATTCACCGCGTCCCTCACTAGAGGGCCGGGGCACGTTACATGTATATAGATATGACGATTTACTTACCGCGTCCCTCATTAGAGGGCCCGGGCATGTTATGTATGCATATGTTCATGATGATTTCTTTATTTATGATACTCAGTCCATTAATGATTTTGAAAAGCGTGATTTACGTTCGAGGTAAGCTTTATGAGATCCGGTTACTGTACTGTTTTTCTGTCCTCTTTATTTCCGTATGATTCAGTTACTATGTTTACTGCTTTACATACTCAGTACATATTCCGTACTGACCCCCTTTTCTTCGGGGGCTGCGTTTCATGCCGCGCAGGTACAGAGACTCGTTTGGGTGAGCCGCGGACTTAGGATCCCTACTCAGCTATTTGTAGAGCTCCCTTGTCGGAGCCCGCATTTTGGTACCGACTCTTTTGGTATATGTGTATATATTTATTCAGGGTACGGCGGGGCCCTGTCCCGTCATTTGGTTCTGTTAATACAGTTAGAGGCCTGTAGACATAAGTGTGGGTTGTGGGTAGCACTGTACAATTGTGTATGTGTTCTGTATATATATGATATATGTGTATATATGTGCGCGCGATGTCGTTCCCTTCTGTACGTATAAGTTCTTATCATGTTTACTGCAATCTGATTATAATCGATAGGTGGGTACGAGTGCCCAGCTCGGGCACTAGTCACGGCCTACGGGGCTGGGTTGTGACAATAGGCCTCATACACAACTTCCCAAATGATTTCCAATACGAACCTATGACAACCGACTTAAAATGAAACTTTAACATACGCAAAAAAGGAGGTGTAACATTTCGACAGAGTCTCCCCTGTAACCGTACCACTACCAACCTGTGACACAGCAACCCAAAATATCCAATGCCACACAGGGCCACAACAAGCAATAACAACAATGGCCTCACACGACTAGTAGTCATATGAAATGAAACACTACGCACCTGAAGACAATGGTGTCTCTGTCTGGACATCCTCTGGGAGTGGAGACAAGTGCGAATACCTGGATCTCACATCTTCCTCATCATTCCAAGTCATCTCCTCGACATTCCTGTTTGTCCAAAGGAATTTAACTGAAGCTTCATCCTTAGTCCTCAATCTTTGAACTTGTCTATCTAGTATAACAATGGGAACCTCTTCATATGATAATTGTTGGGTAACCTGAACATCATCAACGGGTACAATTCTAGAAGGATCTCTAATACACTTATGAAGCATCGATACATGGAAGACCGGATAGACTGATTCTAAGTCTGAAGGTAGATCTAACTCATAGGCCACCTGCCCCACTCTACGTATAATCCTGTAAGGCCCAATGTACCGAGGGCTAAGCTGACCCTTATTACCAAATCTCATAACTCCTTTCATGGGTGATACCTTCTGGAATACCCAGTCACCAACTTTGAATTCTA
This sequence comes from Lycium ferocissimum, assembly GCF_029784015.1. Classification (NCBI taxonomy): domain Eukaryota; kingdom Viridiplantae; phylum Streptophyta; class Magnoliopsida; order Solanales; family Solanaceae; genus Lycium; species Lycium ferocissimum. Next base: position 11,875 of record NW_026719235.1, on the reverse strand, counting down.
TGTCTTTGTATGATTGAATTCAAATGTGGTGTAAAGAGTTTTGCTCCAAAAAGGATTTTTATGTTAAAAATGTCCGTAACTTTCATAGACGGAACCGGATTGCTTTGATATGCTCGCAAATGATTCTATAACGTGTAATGACGTTAACTTTCATGGTCGGGCCCGGATTGGTTTGATGCATATCCGTGGTCCCCGAGATTTTCCTTTGTATAGTCCTAACGACTTGTTTTTGAAAAAACTTAACATGACTTCCGTTTTGACTCTCGAGCGTAGACTATTTACTTATCTATCGAGTCTTAAAGATGATTTATGTGCATATGGTTTCTCACTACTCGCTCGTGCAAAGCTCAATATGTCCTTCACCGAGTCCGGGCCGGGACACGCATTCGTGCACATTCCACTGCATTGTTCACCGAGTCCCTCACTAGAGGGTCAGAACACGCTATATATATGTATATGATGATGTGATGATATGGGGTTGGTGGACAGGATGGCGTATGATGATTCTATTCACCGAGTTCCTCACTAGAGGGCCGGGACACGCTATGTATATATATATATGATGACATGATGACATGATTTTACTTACCGAGTCCCTCACTAGAGGGCCGGGACACGCTATATATTTATATATATGCATATGTACATGAGTTAAGTTTCAGAGGCAAGCCTTACTGTTCTCTGGTTACTGTACTGATTTTTCTGTACTCCGTGTGTCAGTATGATTCTGCTTATTGTATTTCATGCTTTACATGCTCAGTACATATTCCGTACTGACCCCCTTTCTTCGGGGGCTGTGTTTCATGCCACGCAGGTACCTACAGACCAGTAGAGGACGTTAGCAGAAGATATTCCAGCTGGATTGGCGAGCTCCATTTCCTCCGGAGTGCTGCCGAGTCAGAGTATTTATGTTGTGGCATTATGTTCTATGTTAGAGACTTTGCAGACAGAGTCATGTACATAGTATGTCAGTGTTGTAAGCGGCTCTGTAAGCCGATGTATTATTATGCATTATATTACAGATTCCATATGTCTACAGATTTTTATTTGATTTGAGAAAGATGAAAAGTATGTTGTGCTTTGAAAAACCTTCATTATGCATTCATGTCATGATTTAAGGGCCCAGTATGATTATGAGTATTCACGAGAGTCAGCGGGTTCGCTCGGCCCTAAGTAAGGGTCGGGTGCCCATCACGCCCTAATAAGTTAGGGTGTGACAAATTGGTATCGAGCGAGTTCATCCTAGGGTTGTCGCAAAGTCATGTCGGTAGAGTCCTGTTTATGGTGTGAAGCGCACCACATTTATAAATAGGAGGCTATGGGGCATCTAGGGTGGTTACTCTTCTTTCACATCTTAGATCGTGCCATAGAGCAAAGTCATAGGAAACGAGATTCCTTACCCTGACTTTTGATTGCAGCAGAAGAATGACATCGACAGAAGAAAGTGATTGATGATATTGGAAGTTACTAAGCACGCAGGTAAGCAAAGGTATATGTCGAATAAGATATCGAATAAGGTATTAAGTACGATCGAAATGTAAAGTTGAAAACTGAAAAGGAAAGTAAACAAGAAAGTGTAACAGGTGCGGTTTGAAATTTTGGGCATACGAGGTATGTTCATCATTTTTAAATGCATTGTTGATATTGGGAGCCCTGTGTGGCGGTGATATGATATGATATACATATATACATATGTTGGCCCTGTGAGGCATTGTTGGTATTTCCTGCGTGCAGGTTTTGAGATAGTGACAACTACCGAGGAAACTCTGCCAAAATTTTCCTAGAAATAAAGAGAGAATGAGATATAGGTTTGTAACATGTCTTGAAAGGTCGTACTAATAGTAATGATAGGATTTGACTAAGTTGCGAGTACGCCTGACCTCGAGAAAGAAGTTAATTGCGGAATTGGAAGTAATAGTATGATTAAGACAAGGGTACGGAGGAAAAGAATCGTGATAGATATGAATGTATTGATAAGACAGCTTGTGAGATATTAGGGATAAAGTGGACCAGAAAGGGTAAAGGGTTAAGAAGTATTATCTTATAGGATTGATCACGGATAAGATATAATGTGAGTATAATGAGGATTGTTGTGAAAATAAGTAAAGCCTAGTGAGGAAGTGGCCAAAGCTATGGTATGATCTATGTAGCTAGAATATAGAGGCAAGTGCGAAATGGAAAAGCGAGCTATAGAACGAATAAGGAAGGCTTATCAAGTTCTGCAGGGGAAGTTTGGAATAAAGGTAATTAGAAGAAGGAAATAAGAAGAAAGCGAGATAACAGCGTAGTAATAGACCATGACGTGTGTGGCCAAAGATACGAGTACTATAAGTGACGGGACTGTGAAAGACTCGGTTATAGAAAGGATGAGGAAGGAGGCAAAGTGAGAGCAGAAATCCAAAGGCCGATAACCGAATGTTTATAAGTGACGGCGATTAAGGTGTATTCGTCACCATTGGGACTTTGGAAGTTTAGGACGGGAAGTAGTCATATCCATAGATGAAAAAGTGAATATCGAGGATTGAAAAAGGGCTAAGATAGTAATTGTGAAGTCAGAAGAGTAAGAGATCCTTTCTAATTCGGAGGGAGATGTGTTATGAAAACGTTTCGGAATCTATTAAGACTTCAACTTACTCCAGATTATGTGATAAAGGTCATGCGGTGAGGTGGACGCGATTATACTAGCATTAAAGCATTGTATTTCATCAGAGTTTCAAGGTTAAGCGTGCTGGAATGAGAGAAATTTTAGGATGGGTGACCCCCTGGGAAGTGTTCTGAAAATCCTACAAATTCAGACGTAAGAAGCAAATGAGAAGCTAGAGTACTCTAAGGAAAATTAAAATCTGCGGAGTGGGCAGAAACCTTAAGAGGTCACATAGGACGAGGCAGACTGAACTAGTGAAGAGAGAAAAGGTGCATCACAGCTCTAGTATTAGGGTGAGTTTGAGTAGCGTTTGGGAATATTTTGTAAACGAGATGTTAGTAACTATGTATACATAGAGGTATGCACAAGATATCCCGTACGTGGCTATATCAGCGGATATGTGTATTCCGGCAATCAACGGGGCGGTATATGAAGGCATTAACCGGACAGGGCAACAAAGTTCAAGTGAGGGAAAAAATAAAAGGCACGAATGTTACAAGGCAAGCTGATCTTTGTTTTTGCTACAGGATAAGCTTGGGAAGTACTAACACAATGACATTGGGAAAAGAAACAAAGCGAGTAGATGAATGGCAAGAGGATCCAAATGTCGGAATAAAAGTGCTGCTAATTGAGATTGAAAAATGCGGACATAGAACAAAGTTTAATCGGGTAATAGTATAAGTACACCCCTTAAAGGGGGGAAGCGGGTGCGAGAGATGCAACTGTAAGATGGAGACAATCAACACCACAATATATTTGATACGGATGCTCGGGCTACAGGTAAGGTTCTTTGCCGAGACAAATAGTAAGATCCAAAGCCAGCAAAAAGGAGTAGAAGCTAGGATGGTAATTAGGATAGTGCTACGAATTAATTGCAGAGATCTTGAATGATATGGCATTAGAAAGCGGAGGCTTAAAGGAGAGAATACGACAAGAGGACGATAACGAATAACTTACAGAGGCATTGTGAAAGGTAGCACTGCTGTCTTTGGACTAGAGGCTATGATGTGGGCAACAGGGTTGTTCGCTAAAGATACTGCGACCTATGAGTAGTAAGGGAGAAAAATAGAAAACCTCATATAGTAGGAAGTGAGAGTATTAAGGAGTGAGTAAAGGAGGGGAGAAGAGTATGACCGGATAAGCTACAAGCGAATGTTAGGACGGAAGGACTATGTAGAGCAGAGTGAACTAGGAGAAGAAAAGATCGTGACTAAGATGGAATATACATTGTACAAGTCGTATAAGAGTAGTTAGGTTACCTATGAATATTTATATGCTAAGGATGGGACCAAGCTAATAGTTAATGAGAAAAGTTTGGATTCAGTAACACCAATATGGTGATAATATTCTGGGTGCATTAAGGAAAGATGTAAAGATGGTTTAAACTAAGTTACCGAGATAGAATTCGTACGGAGGACAAACAGGACATGGCTATGTTTGGACCAAAGATCTATTCCGATACCGATTGTAAGAGAAAAGAGGCAAAGACAAAGTAAAACATAAGGATTAGTGAAGCCACGCTAAGGCATTTTGGGCTAAATTGAGCACCTTCGCATATTCTTGTGAAGATTGCCACATAATGTGTGACCGGAAAGTTGAGAGCAAGATCTGAGCAAGGGAACGATAAAAGAGTCTGAATTAAAGACAAAGAAATGACACGAGATGCTATGCCTAGAGTGTTACGAGTTAAGTAAAGGGAGATTATGAGAGGATTTGAGCAAGATAGTCAGAGTTAGCTGGTTACTAAAAGTGGGTGAATTTGTACGACTGATTCTTTTAGAATTATATCAGCTGATGATAGTCAAAGCAGGGGATGGCTATTAGCAACTCAGAGACGACAGAAATCATATGGCGACAATTGGCGTCGACACTTAGAATTCCAGACTGGCGAGTGGGTATGCTTGAAGATACCACCCATGGAAGGTGTAATGAGATTCGGCAAGAAGGAGAAGTCTAACCCGAGATATATTGAACCCTATATTACATTGTTCGTAAGGTGAGAAGGTTGCGTACTAAGGACGTGGCGGAATAATATCAGGAAGGAGATGACTTGCGAAGCTGAAGAGGAGATGAAAAAGAAATATGACTGGTAGATGAGACGGCGTGTTATGGTAGTAAAGGAAACCCCCAAGATCCTTATAAGACCCTATGCGACTAGTTGAACATTCGAGGACGAATGTTCTAAAGGAGGAAGGATGTTATATCCCGTGTTTTGTACATTGGGACAATTCGAGTTAACCATGATAAGTTAAAGACAAGACTATTCCGGGAGGCGAAGTGGAGACTTTTAACTACGATTTTATTTTAAGACATGAGTTGCTTATGATTTTGTTGGCATGGAATATTAAGGAAAAAATTGGGGTTAAAAGTGAATATTGGAAAGTTAAAATTCATGAAATAAAAATGGCCAAGTGGCCGACCACATGGGTGTGGGCCATGGGCCACATGGATGTTTTATATATGTGATTAGAAGATTACTAATTAAATCATCTTCATCATTCTCACCCTTAGAAAATTCAAGAAACTTGGAGAAAACCAAAGGAGCCATATTCGGCCAAGGCAAGCTAAAATGGAAGACCATGAATAGTGATCACAAAAATTATTTTCTTCTAGCAGTTCCAACCAATTGGAAGGTCCTTATTAACGTGCTTAAAAATTGACAATCATGTTGTTGCTTCATAATTTAAACTCACGTTGACAGTATTATATTTCATATTTTTGTACGTCGGATTATTCGCAAGCTGAGGTGGGGCCCACACATTGAGATTTTTTTTGGGACATGCGAAAATTTATATGAATCACATATGTGAAGTTAAACATAACTCAAGAAGGACCCTTGAGCCAAATCAAAGCGGAAGTCCTCCAAGCAAATATTTTTAAGTAACGTTTTTGGGTGATCTGACTTCGAGAGGCAGAAACGGTGTTATAAGTTTGGAATTTGGAAAAACACCAAAGATAGAAGTTGTAGATAATGGAATTAGCTTTCCAACCATAGGTTGTGGGCCTATAGGTGACATCGGGATAAGGAGATATGGACGTTTTAAGGCGGAAAGGTCAGTGGGCTAGGCCCAAACCGAGCCCAATCGGGTTAGGCCCATGACCCATGCCTATTTAAGTGAAATTTCAGCCCTTTCCTCTCATTTTTCAGACCAAGAACACCAGAAAATTCTGGAAAGAGAGAGAGAAGAGCCTTGGAGAGAAGAAAAACCAATTTTGACCAAAATCTGAGCCCCGAATTCCGAAGCCCATGAAGAGAAAAGTGTTGTACGCTGCGTTGTCTTCAATTTGAGCTAAAAATCAACCAAGGAGAAGAGTGATAACATGGGGATGCATGCCTAAGGTATGAATATGGTTCCTTTTCATTGTTAACGAGTTTATTTAGAATTTTAACGGATTAGCACGGAGGGAATAGTCTGATAAATTCGTTTGTTGGTGTTGTGAATTATGGAAGGAGATTTAAAGAGAATTTTGGATGAAAATAAATGTATTTACCTTGTAAAATGTGAAGGCTGTTGTTATTGATGTTGTTCATATGAATTTCGACTCCTTTACCGAAATGAAATTATTAAATAGTTATATCGCAAATTTGGTTGGTTGAGAAATTTAGAAAACTGTGTGCGGGCTGTTTTATGGCATACGTCGGTATTGGAAATGATGGTAATACTATTGGTATTGTTATTGGTGTTGTTGGTTACTGAATTGAGAATTCGGGCTAGGCATATAAACAGGGGAAATGCTGCTCAAATTTCTGTAGACAAATGCTAACTTAGGATTGAATTCCTAAGTGCCTATAGCTAATGTTTGGTATTCATTGACGTATTGTAGATCTTGGGGATCCCGAGACTTGAGTTTGGATTAGCTTAGGAAGCAGACGAGGTATGTGAAGCTTGCCCTTTCTTTCTTTTGGCATGTCTTAGGGTAAGTAAGCTATGATACGATCCTCGGGGTAACTCTACTCTTATGATACGAGCATGTTTACGATCCTTATCCACCTCTTAGTGTTAGCATTCATAATGTGGTAGAACTATGGTCTTTATGTCTTTGTATGATTAAATTCAAATGTGGTATAAAGAGTTTTGCTCCAAAAAGGATTTTTATGTTAAAAATGTCCGTAACTTTCATAGATGGAACCGGATTGCTTTGATATGCTCGCAAATGATTCTATAACGTGTAATGACGTTAACTTTCATGGTCGGGCCCGGATTGGTTTGATGCATATCCGTGGTCCCCGAGATTTTCCTTTGTATAGTCCTAACGACTTGTTTTTGAAAAAACTTAACATGACTTCCGTTTTGACTCTCGAGCATCGACTATTTACTTATCTATCGAGTCTTAAAGATGATTTATGTGCATATGGTTACTCACTACTCTGCTCGTGCAAAGCTCAATATGTCCTTCACTGAGTCCCGGGCCAGGACACGCATTCGTGCACATTCCACTGCATTGTTCACCGAGTCCCTCACTAGAGGGCCGGGACACGCTATATATATGTATATGGTGATGTGATGATATGGGGATGGTGGCCAGGATGGCGTATGATGATTCTATTCACCGAGTCCCTCACTAGAGGGACGGGACACGCTATGTATATATATATATGATGACATGATTTTACTTACCGAGTCCCTCACTAGAGGGCCGGGACACGCTATATATTTATATATATGTATATGTACATGAGTTAAGTTTCAGAGGCAAGCCTTACAGTTTTCTCGGTTCGTACCGATTTTCTGTACTCCGTGTGTCAGTATGATTCTGCTTATTGTATTTCATGCTTTACATGCTCAGTACATATTCCGTACTAACCCCCATTCTTCGGGGGCTGCATTTCATGCCACGCAGGTACCGATAGACGAGTAGAGGACGTTAGCAGAAGATATTCCAGCTGGATTGGCGAGCTCCATTTCCTCCGGAGTGCTGCCAAGTCAGAGTATTTATGTTGTGGCATTATGTTCTATGTTAGAGACTTTGCAGACAGATTCATGTACATAGTATGTCAGTGTTGTAAGCGGCTCTATAAGCCGATGTATGATTATGCATTATATTACAGATTCCATATGTCTACAGATTTTTATTCGATTTGAGAAAGATGAAAAGTATGTTGTGCTTTGAAAAACCTTCATTATGCATTCATGTCATGATTTAAGGGCCCAGTATGATTATGAGTATCACGAGAGTCAGCGGGTTCGCTCGGCCCTAAGTAAGGGTCGGGTGCCCATCACGCCCTAATAAGTTAGGGTGTGACATAGATACTGAAAGTGTGGAAATTACTAAGTCATAATACATCCCCCAAGAACTGAAGTCAAAGTACAAGAACAACTATCCAAATCATGTCTAAGATTAATACATAAGTCCGAATACATAAGAAACACTGTCTAGTGGAATTAGTAAAAGACAATATAAGATAGACTCCAGGGCTGCAGGCAGGTAGGTAGCTCACTCTCAGAATCACAGCAAAAATAGCCTCAAGGTTAGAATCGTGGTCTCGACGAGGATCCTGGCTCAAACTTTGCCCTCAAAAAAAGTGTAGTAAGACTAGTATCAGTACACACACATACCGGTTTGCATCATAGGCTAACTAAGATTAGTTCACGTATATGAGAACAAAGAATCAACAACTCAACAGATAGACAACAATAACCATCAAGAGATACATAATATCACAAAGCCAAGTCATAGCCTAAGGTTAAGTTTCTACACCACAAGTCTATCAAGTCTTCAATAATTTCCTCAAAGTAACTACAACACGAATATGACCAACAATCCAGTCAATTAATCTATGATGTGATAATATGACATGCAATGCAAATGAGCTAGATGTCGTGCAATGAAATTGTCAATAACTCAAACCTGTACACACATGACCAATGGGGGACCCGTAAAGTTCATGTACCTTCGTTGTACCATCGGACTTTACCACCAGCCTATGACCCTGTCACTATACGTCCGCATATACCTCAGATTGATTACAATAACCATATACTTTCATCTTTCTCTTTCTCTCTTTTTAAACATTTCCATAAATTTTTTCCATCTAACTTTTTTCCACAACAATTCCATCATGTATGAATGTATATATGCAAGAATGAGAAATCAATGCAATCAATGCCAATGAATATGCTATGGAGATCACAAAGAACCATAAGCAAATCAGTTCTTGCATGAATCATCAATCGCTATGGAAACATATCAAATATTAAGTCCCAACTACTACACATGAGTCTATTACATCCCACAACTTCAAATCACGTAATCAAATACACTACATGTCAATCAATGCAAAAATACTGGCGACAAGCCCACATAATCAGAAATCATACCAACCTAATTGGATCACAACTCCACACCATGTTTGCAGACCTATCATGCTTTCCCCATCAATACGTAACATGTACGAATCACTAATCAAAGTCTAACTAAACTAAGCCATAACCTACATCGACTGCGAGCGGGTGCCAAGAACAATCAAACTTGAGCCTTCCCCTTTCGAAGCTCCTTAGGATGATCAAAGTCTAATAATTAAATGATCTACATTGTCCAATTACTCATTGTCAACGCCAATTAGTACCTAATTAGCCCTAATTTCATCAATAAAGGAAAACCCCCAAATTAGAAAGGAGCCCTAATTTTCATGATTTTGATTGTTGAGGTAAGGGAAGATTCAAGCCTAGAAGTTAATTTCCCAATGATTAGATAGTAGAAATCAGTAATTAAACCAATAAACCCAATTAGATTAAAAAGAGTTTTACAATCAATATCTTGGGGTTCATGAACCCATCTTACCCAAATATCTCATTAAGCGACCATGGATTCCATACTTAAGCATAAGAAAATCAGAAAGAGAGGAGTAGGAACTTACTAAGGAAGATCTACTGCAAAAGCTCTGGAAATTGCCCACGCAAATACTCGTTAAGTTAAGAAATTTGGAATGGAATGAATGATTCGAAGTGGGAAATAAAAAAGGAGTTTTTGTTCAGCGATCTCCGCATCGTGGACACTTTGTCCGCTAATGCGGACTCGCTTTTGCGAAGACGATCTGCTTTGCGGAACCACTTAAATAGGTCATCACTCGAGTCAGCGGGAGAGTCCCACATGGGCAGACCCGTAGATGCGAACCCTCCACATGAAGAAGCGGGACATCAGACAGCAGTAAAAATTTAGTTTTTTTCACCAAGTTCAACTCATAACCCGACACTCATCTGAGACCCCACAGATATCAACCAGATATGCTTACCAACATAAAAACACGCTACGAGTCCACCCGCAGCATCAAAATTCCCAACAGAGGTCATTTTGATGCGCTCAACCCCTAAAGTCAAGTTTGTAACCAAAGACTCAAAACACTCCGAACCTCATGGAATAGGCAAAATTCCCAGAAAGATTCATTTACCCAAAAGTCAACTATTGGTCAACAGGTTTTTCGCTTCAAGTCACTAATTCCTTCAAGACTAATTCGAATCGCCTAGGGAATTGCACTACCCATCCCTACGAGTCAAATATTCTATAACGGAGCTAAGGGAAGGGTTAACAAGGGTCAAAAAGCCTAAACAACCAAGCAGATCATTATATCAGATACCAAGCAACCATTTGTCATCGAACGGAAAAAGAACAAAATGAAGAAAAAGTACTAGACTATTGGAAAAGCTGGGGATATCTACTATGCATATTAGCCTCAGTCTCGCATGTAGCCTCCACGACTAGACGGTGCTTCCACTGGTTCTTCACCCAAGCTATCTCTTTTGACCTCAAATTTCGAACCTCCCTATCCAAAATGGCTATCAGCTCCTCCTCAAAAGATAGATTCTAATTGAATAAAATCGAATCCCATTGGATGATATAAGACCCGTACGAATGGTACTTCTTCAGCATAGACATTTGAAACACCAGGTGAACACCCAACAAACCTGGAGGCAATGCCAACTCATAAGCTATATCTCCAACACGATGAAAGATCTCAAAGGGCCAACAAACCTCGAGCTAAGCTTGCCTGTCTCCCCAAATCTCATGGGTCAAACTTTCAATAGAACCTGCTCACTGTTATATCCCGTATTTTTATACGACGGATTTTTCTTAAGCTAATCAACATAAATCCAAGGACAAGATTATTTTTGGATATGAGACAAGGACTTTCAATCCCCGATATTAATATGGCACGACTTGCTTGCAAATTTCAATTAGTTTAGAAATATTAGTGGAGATTAGGGATTAATTAACCATGATTATATTATTAAGTGAGGATTAGTGATTAATTAATATTAATCAAGTCATAATGCACTAAGTGGGCCCCACTACAACATGGCCAAATCTGATTGGTTCATGCCATTGTGGGACACTTGTCAACTTAGAGGGCAGCAAATAAATAGCTAATGGATGACTCATTAATCATATTTTCATCCACAAAGTTGAAAAAGAGAGAGAAGTCTCATCTTCACCAAGTTGAGTAGAGAGAGAAATCACCACACGGCCATGGGCGGATCAATTCACGACCACTACCCAAGCTTCTTAAAAAACAAAATCCCAAAAGTGTTCTACATGTTCAAGGGGGCAGCAACCTTAGGAGTTAAGTTGAAGAAAATGAAGTGGTTCAATTGGTGCAAGAAATTGTAGAATATATCCTAACTAAGTTGAGGTAAGATTTCTTCTTTTGTAATGTAATTGGAGTTAATGGTGTTGTAATGGAGAGATTAATTTGTATTAGATGAAATTGGAAGTAAGAAAATTGCATGATTAGTGTTGGTGTTGAAATGGACAGAATTGGAGTTGTTCAAATTTGGTTGGATTTGATTGTTGTTGTTATTATTGTTATGGATTATGTGTTAAAAGTGAAGGAATTGTATATGTTAGTGTTAAGTTTTTAAGATTTGTTCAGCTGTTCTTAATCTAAAAAAAATGGTGGATTAATTTGATTAATGTTGTCGTTATTGGTGTCATTGACTATATGATGAAAGTGAAGGGATATGACAATTAAGGTTATAGTTGTATTGTATTCGAGAAGGATTTGGTTACGGGGTTGTGTTGTCGTTCTTGTTAAATTGGAGGACTAAGTGTAGTAAGATCATGCATTGTGTTGTAATTATTAGACTATTATAAGATCGTTTTCGATGAAGTGTGCAACTATAAATTATTAAAGTAATTTGAATATGTCGTAGTCGTTATGTTGATTATTATCGGATGTTGTAATGTGTGGGCGATTTGGAATGGGGCCTTTTCCGGGGTATTTCAATCTTGTCT
>NW_026719234.1:0-11430 GCF_029784015.1 Lycium ferocissimum | reverse complement strand
CATTTTCGACATGGCAGATAAAAATAGTTCATGAAAATATGATCCGAGTTGAAATGGTATTTTCATGCTAAGTCAATTTTGTGACAGTCTAAATCAACCCCATCAAAAAATTGGAAAGTCATTTAATTTTTAAAGCAAAGTTAGAATGGACAAATAATTTTCACCCATTTATTGAAGTAAAATTTTTGCGATATTTATCTTTCACCTTTTTTAATTTTTTTTTTTATATATCTATCTCTCCACCCTTTATAATAATGTGTACTAGAAAAAATAGCATTTCTTGGGGGCTCTCAAGTGGCCATGGCTCCTCCTTATACTGTAGCATACCCAAGAAACCAATAAGCTCAATCGTCATTTCATCTCCCATATCATCTTCAACTCTGTTCACAAATTCGTCCCTCCGGTAACTCCATCACTTTTTCCCTGTCGGTATTGCACATGGTCGTCCGTTTCATCATCTGTAGCTGAGACAGATGAACACTATCGACAAAGTCCTCGACTTGTTGCCAAAGAATATGCTGACCTTAATCTTGCTGACAAATTTACTGAGGTTTCACAAATTTAAATACTCTACTTTTTTCTTCTTAAATTCCAATGTACTACTATGTCTATGCTCTTAAATAATATCATTCATACAACATTATCTTATCACATAATTACATACACTCCATGAAAAATAGTTTAACATAAGTTTTTCTGTATGAATGTGACATAATTTTGCCTAATGTTGGGTCAAATTCAGCTATTATTAATTCTTTTTTGGATTTAACTTATGTACACGGACAATAATATATAGATTTTTTACTCAGTGTAGTTTAACCTGAAATAGCATGTTAGTTACCATTTTCTAATTGATGCTTATATTATAACTTACCACATGATTGTGTAAATATGTTTTATAAAATTGGGTGCATAAAATTTAAAACTCTTCATTTTTGTACTCATCACATAATTTATGCTAAAATTGTGCTGTTGTGTCATTCTCATTTTAATACTCCTATCACATAATTATTGCCAAAAGTTGGTCAAGTTGTGCTATTGGGGTAGTCGTTTATTTGGATTAAATTTTATAATTTAATGACGAGAAGGTAAAATGATGGGTTGACAAAGTTGTATCTAAATGAGATTTGTTGCAATATGCTTGTGCATTTTTATACTCACATTCATCAAATAATGTAATAGGATGTTGGCAATCTTCGAATAAGGCAGCATGTCAACCCTCTGCGACGTGCTCTCATGGTACACATTATGACTCTTTATATATGTGAGCTTTCTCTCTTCTTATTACCCCAGCTATAATTTGTCAAACTTCACTTTAGAAAAAAAAAAAAAAATCAGGTTGAATAAAGAACATAAATTTTCAACTCAAATGATTTCTTTTGTTTTGTTGTATAATTTATGAGAAGATTCCTGCAGAAGCACCGAACTGGAAGGAGGTGTTCGGGGATGCAACATTACCTCTGATGGTGGATATTGGGAGTGGTAGGAACCTGTTTGCTTTTTGATTTTTTTTTCCATTCTGTTTCGACTTATAGTTTATTTGTTTTAGTTAAATGTTTTCATTTTAAGCTGCTGTAGTTTATTATGGTCCAACGGTTATCTGTGACAAATTTGTTCAAACTGCCTGAAAGTAGCTGGTTATACAAATAGAATAGCAATTTATGGCTAAACCTTAAGAGGTGGTTAGCTGTGAGGTATTAGAAAATGTAATCACAGTATGAAACTTTCATAATTTATTCTTCATTTGTTTGCTGTCTTATTTCCTGCATTAATTATAGCGGCAAAACTTATACGTTAATTTTTGTTTGTACTGGAAACATGGTATGAGAATAAGGCACCAAAAAATGACAAATGCACCTTGACTTCTTGGATATTCTATGTATACGTTTTCTGTTGTGCGTCCGATCACAACTGAAGAGTGAACAGTAATGTCTGTTGTAGCTTTTAAGATCATCCGAACGTTGTTCATTTGTAAAATAATAAAAAAAATACAAATATTTGAATAATCATTATTTAGACATTTTTCATAGAGCAAATTGATATCAAATGTAATTCAAGATGACAAATAAGTGATATATGTGTCTATAATGTTAGAAACGACATTCCCTCTTATCTGATGTCCTTAGTGACCATTCCCAACAAAGTAGTTAAGCAATTAGACAACCCGAGGAGGAACTTCCTGTGGAGAGCAACAGTGATAAGAGAATAGGTTTCTAATCAAATGGGAGACTTTAATGAGAAATGACAGAGGGAGGATTGGGGTTTAGGGAACTGCCTATGCACAGTAGATGTGTAATTGAGATTCAGTAAAAACAGAGAGGAGCTATGCAAAGAAGTCTTGGCAAATTCCAGACCTAATGTAGGTGTAACCACAACAATGAAGCATTAATTGCAGCTGGTTGGTATCGACTACATGGATCCTTTACTTCCATTTTTTTATGTTCTTACCTAAAATCTACAATGACTCGATTTAGGCCTTTTTAAACAATATCGCCCTTTCATTACCTTCAATCATGTTGCACTTACGTACTAGAGTATCTCAAGGTCTATGTACCATCTGAAAAAACCTTCATGTTATCCTCTATGTGTTCTATTTGCATCCATCTGTCAGTTGTATCCATTTTTAATTTTGTCCAATCTCATATGGCCACACTTTATCTAATATCTCTATTACATTCATCTTGTGGATATTGGGAATCCAATATTCACTCCCATAGGATATTGTTAGTCTTTCAGTTTATATCATATATTTTCTTTTTTTTTTTTCTCTTGCGTTGATCCTTTAGATTCCATTGTCCTATGGTCTTGTAATTTCTTAGATCTTAGAAAGGAGATTGCAGGTAGTGGGAGATTTCTTATGTGGCTTGCTAAAAGAAATTCTTCATCCATGAATTATCTGGGATTGGAAATTCGGCCTAAGGTATGTCGACACCAACCTTGTCTTGTTAAATGTACTTTCATTCTGCTTATATATTAGTATTTGTTCTCACTTGGCTTCTGAAAATGCGGTATTGTGGTACTTATGGTTGGGACTATCTTTTCCTTCTGCAGTTGGTCACACGGGCCGAGTACTGGGTAAACGAGCTGGGTCTGAAAATGTGTAAGGCTTGGAAAAATCCTGATAGTCCACTTAGGGAAATGTTCATGAAAAGCTGTTAATGTTTATTTAAATGCAGACATTTCATCTCTCGAATGCCATGGTTTCCTTCCAACGACTTGTATCTACATATCCTGGACCACTGATGCTTGTTTCGATCTTGGTGAGTTCCTTTTATGCTGAAAGTATGCAGAAAAGGTTTTTCTTGTGCCAATGACCCTTCGTGTATTCTTGAATTTTGGTTGACTTAAAGCCTTATAGTTAGTTGCTCATGTCTGCAGTGCCCAGACCCGACTTCAAAGAAAAACATCATAAAAGAAGAGTGGTGCAGAACCCTTTTGGGTTGATTCCATAGTGAATAATTTAGCACATGGCGGACAGGTACCTGCTGGGAGCTTCTAGAGTGTAGATTAGTTGACCATTTTTCTGTGTGCATAGAGCCATAGATTACTTGCTATACTTGTTGATGCTTGTCTCTGTGCATTGTTCAGTTTGCCAACTTCTATTTTGGCTTTTTAGTGCCTGTTTTGTATCATTAGGTAGTGCCATAGTGTTTGAACTTTTAAGTGATTCAAACCTAACTTGTATAGTATAACTGTTTAAACATAATACTATTTGATCTTCTTGTGGAAAAAAAAGTACATGATCTGGGACGTCTTAGAATGTGCTGAGAACTATTTTGTGGATGACTCTGATTGCAAGATCATATACTTGCTCCCAGCTACCAACTCTATTGGATTTTTGGCCCTAGTTACTTCCATCTCCCCACTGTTATCAAAAGCGAAACGCAAAAAAGCTCTAGTTCGTTGGGGCTTTAAGCAAAAAGCGAGCGTGCTTTAATTAAAAGTGCAAATGGAAAAAGAATACAATATGTTTAGTCCAAAAAGCATGAATAACAAATATATGGACAAAAAATTGAAAATAAAATAAAGTGAAATATTAATTGTTTAGTGTCAAGGAAAGTATGTTTTAGGGCCTTTTTTTTTTTTGTTTGGTAAAGTAATAAAATTTATGGAAGGTTACAGATGGGCAAAAAGCTGCTTCAAAAAAAAACATGAAGCAGACATAGTAAAAACCTGTAGAACGGTCTAAAGATATCCCATCTCTACTGTACTAGAGAAAGGGAGCTAACAAAATCCAGAGAGTTATCCACACTGTTTACAGGGGCAAAAAAATGCCAACTGAAAAGACTAACTAAACACCTAGACTTTAAAATGCAAATAGGAGTTGAGATTCCGTCAAAGCATCTATTGTTTCTCTCCTTCCATAGGGTCCAAAAAATTACTGCTGGGATCATTCTCCAGATTCTTTTGATGGATTTGTCAACCCTCCGAGCCTTGTTGACCACACCAAAGCGCACATTAAGCGAGGCAAAGCTCTCAACATGTTTTGAGCCTCACGTTGGGGCTTAAGCGTGCCTTTGACAACATTTCTCTAGCCATGAGGCATTTTTTATCAAGACTTGTGATTGCACCGACCCCCCCCCCCCCCCCCACAAACCCCCCAACACACACACACACCCCCCCAAAAACCCCAAAAAAAAAAATATGAGCTTTCTTGTGCAGGAGTTATGTGCTTGCGCATTTGTGGCGTGCTTCGGATCTTACTTTAAAAAAAAAAAAAAAAGGTTCAAGATGTAGAATTACCCCCAAATCTCCTATTTACAGCTGACTGTAGTTGCTTTAGCTGATGATTGTTTTATTTTAATACAATCAAAGAAGTTGTCGTAACTAAAAACAAGATGAAGAGTTGCCGAGATTTATCATTTCCGGTTGTGAAGTGGGGTTCACCTTGGTCTATTAACAATAATTTGAAGCTAATTGCTAAAGTGCTTGAAGATGATATTATTTATCTTGGCTTTAGTGGACCATAAGATTTTGGCAAAAAGAAAATATTCTGCAAATGGAAAAAGTCCATAGTCCAAGGAGAGAGATAATGATGGATGATACAGTTCATATTAATTACCTAAAGCACAAATGATATTCTAATTGCTGAGGAACAAAAAACTAGTTTAATTAAGAAAGCTATGCATTGTTGGCTGTATGTACCTTTGACTGCAATGACATCTATATCAATGTCCATTTTTAAAAAAAGACATATAAATCAATGTCAGTCCAGTTAAAGTTGGGAAACATCATCAATTGCCCAACTACACATACATTAGTTCCCATTGGTGTCAGGGACTGGGCAAGGGAGAGTGAAGGGATATGCGGCATAGGACTTGGATCCAAGGTTATGCAAAGTAGATGACCCAAAACTTGTACCCAAGGTGTTAGCTTCAACTGTCTCAGATCCTTTTGGCTTTGACCACTTTCTCCAAACTTGTGATTTACTTTGCTTGACATCACCAATATCATGATGTTAATTTCAGTGGAGTAGCATAACACAATGCTTTAACAGGTCGTTATCTGCTCTATTATATGGATAAAATGGTTGCTTTAACAGGTCGTTATCTACTCTATTATATGGATAAAATGGTCTATCATTACCTAACCTTCATGTCAGGCCCTAAAATAAGTCCATTTTGATTTGAGAGCAGTGTACATGGCACAAAAGTGACACTAAGGCCAGCTATTCATCTGATTATAATAACATATTTGTTGCCTTTTTTTCCCTGAATAAAACATGTTTGTTCCATAAACGTACTGCAAATCCTTTTCATCTTATTCTATGTTTTTAAGAAAATAAAGCCAAAAAGGAGCA
Source organism: Lycium ferocissimum (assembly GCF_029784015.1). Lineage (NCBI taxonomy): Eukaryota > Viridiplantae > Streptophyta > Magnoliopsida > Solanales > Solanaceae > Lycium > Lycium ferocissimum. The sequence continues at coordinate 5,630 of NW_026719234.1, read as the reverse complement.
TGCGCTTGTAATTTCTGCTGAGCATCTCATGCATAATCTTTTTGTGTTGTATTATTGCCTGAGCTTTCTAATTGATGGTTGGCAGGTCTTTATACAATCTGATGTGTTTGATGTGGCACTTGACATGAGGGATTATTTTGATGCTGTCCTGAAAAACTTGTACATGTAGATAGTGTTGATCCAAGTTTACCTTTGATGGTGATGGATGGGTCTTGAACAACCCAATGGGGATAAGAACTGAAAGGGAGATCCATGCAGAATTTGAAGGTTGCAAAATCTACAGAAGGGTTTACAAAAAAGTTCAACATTAATTCTCTGGTTCATAACTTGCTATTTTGGAGTTAAGGATCACACAATTTTGTTCTTAGCCTTCTGCTGGGATTAGAATTTCTAGGATCTTTGAAATGCCCTTCAATATACAATTTATCTTTGTACAACTCATTCTAAAAGCATCCCACAATACAAAATTATAACTATGGAGCTTGAAGTTCATCAGTTTTACAGTTGAGGGAGTGGGCTTGATGGCATAATGAGGCCCCCTTTAAAAGGAGGGCAGTAACCTACATCTCATATGAACACTAGCTCTCTTTTTCCTTTCTTCTCATTTTTCTTCATTCTATCATTGTAGTTTGTACGATGGAATGTAGTCTTTAGTTGGAATATTAGAAGTTTCTTGGCTAACTACGCTAAGATACTGGTCAATCTGTCATAGTTCATGTTGTTTTAATTTCGCATCTACAAGGGGAACTGTGGGAGGACAAGTTAAATTATCTGATTTTTTGATAGGAAGAATATGAAGCTTTCAACGAAGGAGATTCTAAGACATGGTTTTGGGGGGCAAAGAGCCCATGTGGTCCTGATTTTGATTAAGAGAATATTGGTTTGCTCGACCATCTGAAAAAGAGGTGGGATATGGTATTTTCTTTAAGAATGATATGCTTTAGTTTGTAATCGAAAGGGGGTCGAATTTGGGGAAAAACTCAGTGGCTTGTTTAGTTTCTAGGGGATAATTCAATGTTTAAAATTTTTAATGAACTTAATAAAAATCTAATCTAAGAAAAAACTACTACTTATTAGGTTGAAAAACGTCCCCCTTGGTTCCCCTTTAAAGCCATAAAACGGAAGGGGCCTTGAACCCCCTTAATCGATTTTGGCCGGTTTAATTTTTTTTTAACAAACCCCACGTAAAAAATTAATTTTTTTTTTTTTAAATATACATTCTTTCTTTTTGTTGGGAACGGTCATTTGAAAAAGGGTCGGAAAACGGCCCAAAACACCCCCCCCCCCCCCCCCCCTTTTTTTTTTTAAATTTTAAACTACCCCCCCCTATAAAACCCCCCTCCCATTTCCTTTTAACCCCCTAATTCACTTTCTTTTTCAAAAATCTCAATCCCCAATTATAGTTCTTTGAATAATTACCCATTTAAAATTTTCTCTCAAATAAAATTTTAAAAAGTTTTTATTATAGTTTAATTTTTAAATTTTTGCAATTATAATATTTTGGGGAGTTTTTTTTGGCAACCCAAGTTTTTTGGTTTTTAAATTCAGCCCCCTTCACTTTTTAAAATTTTTAAATTTGGTATTTTGTTCCTTTTTTTATTTTTTTTAATTTTAATTTACGAAATTTTAATTTGTTGCAATTTATTTTCTTGGATTTATTGAGGTGTTTTAAATTAATTCTTTTAAAACAAGAGATTTGGACGTGGGGCCGGGGAAAGTATTGTTGGGGTGGGAGGGAACTTTTGGAAAAAAACCCCCAAATTTTGGGGTGATTTGGGGGAAATAATCCCTTTTTAAAATTTTAAAATGCAAAAACTTTACCGACATTTTTAAAAATTTTAGATGATAAAACACAAGCCCAAAAATTTCCCATAGAGATAAAAATTCGAAATCACATACACAAGAAAACCGCCAGAACTCGTAAGAACCGCAAAATTTGAAAATTCATGACTAAGGAAAAGGGAAAGCATCAAAAAAAGTCCATGTGGACAAGTATTTGCTTTTAGGCAAAAACTAGAAGGAGGGAAGGACACAATTCATAAGAAAGAAACTTTGGATGTTTGGGGAGAGCAACTTTCAAATGGGGGGTTTCAAATGACGATAGACCCCAAACCGGAAAATTTTTTAAGTATGACAAGAAAAAGAGGAGAAATAGCTAAAATTGCATTTTTTCCTTTTTTCTTTCCTTCTTTGGGTTTTTTTACTTCAACTTTGTTATAACCTTTTGAGGGATTCCTGAAGATTGGGGATGTTAAGGTTTGTTAAAAAATATAGATTTTATTTGGTTATTTAATTTTTTTAAATTGTAATGTTTTTTCCCGTTGATTTGAGTCTTAGTTTTAAAAAGTTGATTTTTGCAAACATGTCTTTGGATTATAAAGGGTTATCAAAAAAAATTTATAGTTTTTTAAGATGAAGGAAAAGGTGCTGATGGAAAATTTTAGGGATTATTACTATTATAGTTTTTTTAACTTTATAAAAAAACACTTTGTATTGTTTTAAAATGTTTTAATAAACAAAGGCGATTGGTTTTTTAAAAGAGAATTAAACCCTCCTAAAAAATTTTTTTTATGAAGATTAGTTGTCACTTTTAAACTTAATTGTTAAAGATGGTCTTGGTTTTTTTGACGATTCTATTCAAAAGTTGAACGCTTTGCGTTTTTTTTGTTTTATGGGGGAAGATTTTGAGTTTTTAAGAATGTTTGTGTAAAAATAACCTTCGATGGGAAAATTCAAGTAGAAAGACCCGGGGAAACTCCCTTTACAATCAAACAAGATAGAGTATAGGATTCTCATCAACAAGTTCCAACAAATAAAATATTAATAATTAGGTTAAATTTTACGTTAAGATATTAAGGAATGTGTTGAACTCTTGAAATTTTTTTAAATGCAACTCTTGCTTTTTTAAACAATTCTACCCCAAAAGGGAAAAATTTTGCTTACTTAAAAAAATGGTTTTTACAAGAGATAAATATAAACCTAGTTATCAAGGGGTATTTTTGATATGATAATCAAATTTAAGTTTTTTTTTTTCACCCCAATTTTATTTATTTTGGGTTCCTTTTAAATCCTTGTTTTAAAAGTGTCTTATACTAAAACTTTTGGGTTTTTTATACATTTTTAGAAATTAAGAGGAGTTAACCATCTTTAATTTTAAAGCATTGATAATTTGAAAGTTTTTTTTCATTATTCTAATTTGGGAAAAACATGTACACCCGTTTCTCCATACTACTTTCAAAGGAAAAGGGGGTTGTTGTTTGTCGCTTTAAAAAATTTTACTTAAAATAAATCCTTCTGGGCAAACTTTGAAATATAACTTTTTTTGATGCAAATTTGTGGATTCAAAAATGGGGTGAGTTGGACGTCTTAGCATGGTGGAAGAAATAAAGGAAGCATCTTTTTTAAGAATGACTCGAGATATCCTTACTTAAGTATCAACCGGGTTTTTAAGAGGGATTTAAAAAGACAAAAAAGGGGACCATGATATCTTATCCGGGTTTAGCTTGAAGTACTATTCATTCGTTGAATTGACGGAGCGCCCAAACCAAAACTTAGGCGGGGGAAGGCAAGAAAGAGATTAAGATTTGATAGAAGGGGCCATAAATAAGCTTTTAAGATATTCCATGGGAATAGAAGGGGGAAAAATTTAAACCAAAAGATTGAGAATTGGTGATTTTTTTATTCTACTTTTTTTGAACTCATGTATTATTTGCAAGTTAAAAATAAACTTGCAAATAAATATTATCCAAGAATGAATAAAATATATGGCTCGTTGTTTTTTTCTATTTACTTTGTTCATATTTTTTCAATTAATTAGGGAAAATACCAAAATATACTAAGAATATACTTATAATATACATCTACTAAAATTAAAAAATAGAAAATTGTATATTGAAAAATAACTAAAATATACTAAGAATATACTTATAATATATAGTATACCTATAACTTAAACATATATATATATATGTTTAAGTTATATAACCTTTTATAACCTAAGTATATTGAAAATATAAGTCAATATATAAGTATATTCTTACTATATTTTAGGATATGTAATATAACTTAAACTATAATTTTTATATATATATATATATATATATATATATATATATATATATATATACACGTATATACGTTTATAAACAGAAAAAAATTAAATATAAATAACTTAAATTATAATATATGTTATAATATATATATATACTTTTCTTATATATATATATAAAAGTTATATAACCTAAGTATATTGATATATATAAGTATATTCTTTCGTTTTTTGGTATATTTGTATAACTTAAGCATATAACTTAATATATATATATATATATATATATATATATATATATATATATATATATATACATATATTTGTATTATTTTTTTTGTTGAAAAATATATAAACTTTACTTATAAACTTATATAAAATGTAAAAATACCTATAATATACTAATAAATACTATAATATATATATATCTTACCAAAAAAAAAAAAAAAAAAGGTTTTTGGGCGTTTTAAAACCGGGCCTTGGTTTTTTTTTACCGCTAACCCTCCGGTTCGGTTTTTTCCCGGGTTTTTGGCGTCCCGGTTAAATTGGGTTTTGGTTTTTAAAACGGCCAATATTTGTTTGCCTCCGCAACAAGTATGTGCCTTCAGGACCAAAAAACTTAAAGGGCCATGCTATGGGAAACCCCGACGCATCAGTGTCTGACTAGGGTCGAAAACCAAAATTGCTACGTTTTGGCATCACATTCTATATTTGAAGAGAATTGGGATGTATCATTCCTTTCCCCTAATCTTCAACTTTTTTTTTTTCCTCTTTTGAATATGCCACTAAGCCAATTATCACCCTTTTTTTTTGTAGCGTTCTTTCAAAGTTGTAACTTTCTAATCAAAACATCCAACTTTTATTTATTCTTGTTTTCTATTTTTTCCAGAAAGTACCATTGCTCAGTTTCACGAGGGAAAAAAAAAAATTATCCCCGTTTGGTCAAAAATATTTAACGATACACAAACGTAAACGCTTTTCGTTTACGACCTAGACCATTGCTTGTCAAAATTTTGAACTTAATGCATAATAATATTGTCTTATTATATTATCGTTGAAAGTCAAGTCTCGATACCAAAATTCTGGGGCAAGTTGTTATACAAATACATCCATATATATCTACATTTTTTGGCACTTGATGCTTTCCCCCAAGTAAACTTCATTTCTTTTTTTAAATTTTAAACTCTTAGTTGAGCTAATGGAGATTAACTTTTTGTAGGAAGTTCAAGAGGAAGGAGAAGAAATATCCTCCAATAAGTTTTTTAAAAATAAAGTTCTTGGTGATTAAAACCAAAAATTATTCTAAAATTTCACTTTTCATTGTTCTTTTTTGGTTGGATAATATAAAGAGAGGTAATAAAAAACACATAGCATACTTGAAAGGAACTTCTCAACATATTCCAACATTGATATATTTTGGATGTAAAAATATGAAGAAAAGCCATATATCATTATTAGTGACTTTTTTTATTTTTTCCTGGGGAAATTTTTGACACACATATATATTCCCCCACACACATCTTCTGCTTGATCTTCTGCCCCGTCATGTTTCGCCTCAAATAAACTTCAGTTTGTTTTTTAA
>NW_026719233.1:0-11386 GCF_029784015.1 Lycium ferocissimum | reverse complement strand
TTAACACCTTAAAACGGACTCTTCGAAGTCGGTTTTTTCGTAGCTACAAGATCGTAGCAAGACCGTAGCGCACCGTAGCGTGCCGCGGAATACGTTTCGCGTCGACGCTTTCGCCTTTGTAACGTCTATAATTCTCTACTCCGATGTCCTATCAATGAACGGTTGGTTGCATTACAAACTAGACTCGACGAACTTCATTTTAGGACTTTGAACCACCTTAAAACTCCACATATACTATGAGATATGCGCCTCCAAAGTTAACTAAAATCCGTCCCGCGTTTCTCAAATTTTCGTCGAACTTATTTTCTTCAATTTGCTCAATCCCGAAATATTCCGAAATTCTCCATACATGATATTTATCACTTATTACACTAATAATGGCCATGTTCCCGTGTTTCAAAATATTCTCTCCCGATTACGACTTACGAGATCGTAATTCACCCTTTTTCTTCGTTGTTACGTACTTTCCATGGCTTGTGCCTTTCAAAACATCTCATTACTACGATGAGGTACACGTCAAACTCATGCTCTGAAAACGCGGGGTATAACAACAAGTCATTCCATTCATTCACCACACTTGACAGTTAAAAAAAAAAAAAAAAGTTGAAGACCTCTCCTTGGAGGTTCTCGGCCAACACCAAGAAAAATCAACCTCCATTTCTTGTCCTTCCAAAAATATTTTGTTGATGCTAACCCACTATATTGAGGTCCCTAAGTAGCGTGGAGGTGTAGCGTTGGAGCGATCAACCCATTATTTTTCATCCTTGGGAAACCCTAGCCTATTGGAAGTTGAAGAGAAAAAGGTAAGATTTGATCTTGTTTTTGTGTTATGAAGGTTATATTCATGTTGTAGTATCTTATAATGGAGGAAAATCATGAAATATGGAATGTTGGAGATGAGTTGGGTTTGTGGTGCTTGAGCCGTGTGGTGTGTGTGTGTGGTGTGATATTGAAATGATGAATTAATGCTTAGTTAGTTCATTATGATCATTGTAAGGTGAAGAACAATTGAGAATCATCCATATACATATATGTGTAGTGTTGATCGAAATGGGTCACATTATATGACAATGAACGAATGAATGTCGCTTAATGTTTTAGTCATCGTCGCTATGAATTCTATGTTGGAAATGATTATCTAATGACTCAAATTGATGTTGTAGTTGTGGTGGACTGATTTGGAGATTATTGTACATTTAATGTATTTTGTATATTGATGAAAATAGCATTGTTAGAATGTAAATTGTGGATACAAATCATGATTTGGAAATAAAGAAAAAGTTAGAGGGGTGTCTCGGTTTGGGGCTGAATTCGGGCAATTGGAGAAAAATTTGGATTATTGGAAATGTTGTATGAATTGCTTAGAATGTCCTCAAATATTGTTGGTAGGGGTTTGGGTTAGTATGTGAATGTATAAGCGTCGATTTTGGCTTGAAGGTAAGTCGTCGAATTGAATTTATGTAAGTTGTTGAATAATGGAAAAGAAAGCTATTGTTGTTGTATTGCTTTCTGGATTGGTTGTTGATGTTGCTAGGTTGGTTATTGTTGTTGATTGTTTTGGCCGAGTTAAATTCTCGGGGTGGCCTATTTACAGGGAAAATGCTGCCCAAATTTCTGTAGAATTAAGGGCGAATTTGGAATTTAAGGCCTAAAAGTCATTAGCTAATGTTTGGCATTTTATGGCTTGTTTATAGATCGTGAGCAGCCCGAATCATAGGTGGGATTTAGCTTGAGTTTGGATCATTTTGGAGAGCGTTTGAGGTATGTAAAGTAACCTTTTTTTTTTTGCACGCCTTAGTTAAAGTAGGCTATGATACGAGCCTCTAGGAAACTCTATTCACCCAAATCCGAGCTTGTCTATGATTCGCATGTGTTTCCTTGGTATTCTTGTGCTCATATTCCATAACATTGATCCTTATATCCTTGGAATTCATAATTTGTAAAGATGTCATGAAAGCTGATTTTTGGTTTTAAAGCTTATTCTTTAGCGATTCCAAAAGTTTAAACGCTGATAACTTTCTCAGAAAAGATCGGATTGCTTTGAAATTTTCGTAGGAGTTTGTATGATATAGAATGAGTATGTTTTTCATAAAGGGCTCGGTTCGGGTCTATACTCGTCCGTGGGTCTGCGACACCCTTTTATGTGAATTCGATAACTTTGAAACAAAAAGTAATAATTATTATTCCGATTTCGAATATGACTATTTTACTTATCTTTTGGATTTATGATAATGATTTTATGCATATGATTACTCACTACTCCGCTCGTGCCTACTATGATATCGTTCGCCGGTTTCCGGGCCGGTTCTGTTGTCGTGCGCATTATGATACATTCCGGTGTTATGCTGTGATTATGGTTCACCGAGCTCCTCGCTCGAGGGCCGGGTTCCACTTATGTTTGGCGTTATGTTGTGTTTGGCGTTATGCTGTGTTGTGATGTGTGACGGGGTTCGAGATTTGAAACTTTACGGTGTTATGTCGTGTTATGGCGCCATCGACAAAGCGGGCGACCATATTTCCCGTGCCCCATGCATGATTTATATTTTGAAGTAACATTTTGATATTTTGGAAATGCATTTACTTTCGTACCTCTACTTCGATTTGATCTCGCATTGTACATTACATTTTTCGCTTTGCATACTCGCACATATTTCGTACCGACCCCTTTCTTCGGGGGGGGGGGGGGAGGGGGGGGCGCGTTTCATGCCCGCAGGTACGTACGCACGCTTGGTGATCCACCTATTTAGGACACCCTCTTCTCGCTATTTGAGTGCTTCTTCTCATTCCGGAGCTTATATTTTTGGTATATATTCGTCCGTTGCATTGTATGTATTTGTTCGGGGGGCACGGCGGGGCCCCGTCCCGTCATATGATTCTCGTCTCGTCCGTTTAGAGGTCTCGTGGACATGTTTGTGGGTTAGGGCCATTCTATACGTACGCGTGTGTATATGTTGTGTTTGGGCGATCCCATTCGCCGCGGCCGGTCCGCATATGTATATATGTTGTGTTGTTGGCCTTGTGTGGCCTTTGTTGGTATTTTCTGTGCGCAGGGTTATTTTGGATAGTCCGTAAAACAAAGGAAACTCTGCCGAAATTTTTCTGGAAATTATCTAAATTTGAAACATAGCCTTGTCGGCTTCTGTTGGATACTTGGATGCGTTTGATATCATTTGAGATAGCGTTTGATAGGTGTGTTTGGGTGCCCAGATCGGGCACTAGTCACGGCCTACGGGGTTGGGTCGTGACACATGACTTGTATTTTGAAAGTAATATTTTGATATTTTGGGAATGCATTTATTTTCGGTACCTCTATTTCGATCATGACTCAGATTTGTATACTACATTTTTCTCGCTTTGCATACTCAAGACATATTTCGCATCGACCCCTTTCTTCGGGGCCGGCGTTTCATGCCCGCAGTACGTACGCACGCTTTGGTGATCCACCCGTTTAGGACACCCTCTTCTCGCTATTTGGAGTGCTTCTCTCATTCCGAGCTTATATTTTTGGTATATATTTGTTCGTGCATTTGTATATATTCGTTCGGGGTACGGCGGGGCCCGTCCCGTCATCCGATTCTCGTCTGTCCGTTTAGAGGTCTCGTGGACATGTTTGTGGGTTGTGCCTACTTCCGTACGATTGTGTTTGTATATGTTGTGTTTGGGCGATTCCATTCGCCGCGGCAGCCTGTCGGCCCGCATATGTATATATGTTGCTCGTTGGCCCCGTGTGGCCTTTGTTGGTATTTTTACGCGCAGTGGTTATTTTGGATAGCCGCAAAACAAAGGAAACTCGCCAAAATTTTTCGAAATTACATGAATTTGAAACTCTCGTCGGCTTCGTTATATACACACGTTATATACAGATGTGTTTGATATAATCTGAGACAGTGTTTGATAATTGTGTCTATATAAGCCATCTGTGTGTGGCCCCGTTCGATAGGTGTGTTTGGGTGCCCAGATCGGGCACTAGTCACGGCCTACGGGGTTGGGTCGTGACAGAAGTGGTATCAGAGCGGTTTGTCCTCGGAGTGTCCACAGACTGTGTCTAGTAGAGTCTTGTTTATCGTGTGTGTTGTGCACCACATCTATAAACGGAGGCTACGAGACATTTAGGATGTTATCTTTCCTTCGATCTTAGATCGTGCGTTAGAGCCGTGTTATCGGGATGACTCTTTTTACGACGAAATGTTCGTTTTCGAGCGATGCCTCCGAGGAAGGCCACGGGCGCCTGCAGGCAAGTCTACGGCGGCGAGACCGGAGACCGAGCCCGGATGACTACCGGGGCTCGTGCTCATATCGAGCCGGATCGTGCCTCCGATGGCTAGTTCGCTACGCCGCCGCATATCGGAGGGATTTGGAGCGACCCACGGCTGCAAGACGGGGCCGCTCCACCGCCGGCTCCCGCGCACCGCACCGTACCCCGGTCCGCCAGGGGCGGATGATTGTTATACCTCGCATTTTATGCGTATTCGGAAGAATTGGAAATGATTCGGAATGGTAGGAATGAAGGTTCTAATTGGATTCTACTTAGTGTGCATGGAATGTTTAAGGAAATATTGACGTGGAAATATTGGAAAAGACTAAGGGCAAAATTGGAATTTCGGAAAATGGTTTCATGAATTACCAAGATGTGGGCTAAGGTTTTGGACTTGGAAAATGAAAGAAAAAAAAATTTGGAGCCAAGCCCAACCCAAGAGGGTGGCCGGCCATGGCTTGGATAAAATTAAATCCAAGCCATGTGCATGATCATGTGACAACTAAAAATAAAAAGGGGCAAAGGTTCATAAATTTTCTAGAGAATTCAAGACAAGGCAAGAAGGAGAAAAACAAGAAAAACAAGAGAAAAAGAAAGAAGGGTATTCGGCTGGCCATGGTGCACTTCACCCTTCAAAAATCTTGATTCCAAAATTATTTTCTTGTGATATTTATACCAATTCAAGGTCCCTCTACAACGTGGTGCAATTATTTCGGAAGATAATCCATTGGTTTTGTCGTTTGGATGACTTGGTGAAGTGAAGAAACTTGAAGAGGAAGGTAGGAATTCATCCTTTCTAATTATGTTATAAAGGTTTGTTTGCGTTGTAGATATGTAAATGAGAAGAAAAGATAGAAATATGGAAGTTTGCTAAGTGTGTATGAGAAATGGTATATGGCCGTGCTTGTATATATGTTGTATGTCCATAGTGTGTTGAATTTATGTTGTATTCTAGTAGTGGTTATGATGGAATTCACATTGGAAATGAAAGTTGAATAAATTTGGTTGAAGTTGAAATATAGGTGTTTGGCCGTGTGGTATAGTGTTGTTAGGATGGGAATGAATTAATGTTGTTTAATATGTTGGTTGTGTTGTTGTGATCCTTGCAATGCAAATGAAGGTAAAATGATGAAAGTTAGCATTGAAATGGAATGTAGAAGCTTACGTCGTCTTAGTATGATTTCATGTCATTATGATAATTAAGTTGTTAAGGTGTGAATTATGATGATTGTTGATGAACTTGGAAGACGGAAATATGTTATGAATATGTATGTTGGAGATTAGAAGATTTGGATACATTATGACTTTGGTGGAAAGTTGTATATTTTGTATAATTTGTGTACATATTGTAGAAGTAATATGAAATGCTTCCGAATGGCATCGTAACGATTTTGATTAGTAATGAATATGAGTATGATGGTATTGATCTGAAATTGTGGAGTCGGAATGGAAACTGCCGCATTATGTCGGAAAATGAACTAGTTATGTTATGTTGTGGTTTGTAGTGATTGTTGATGTTCTTGGAGTTGTTGTTGGGTTGTTGTTGACTATTTTGAGCCGAGTTGAAACTCGGTGGTGCTATATGTATAGGGGAAGTGCTGCCGAAATTTCGGTAGCCAAATAGAAACCAAAGATTGAAATGTTAGCTTGCATGAATAGTAACGGTAAAGATGACCATTTGCGATTTTTTGACGAAACGGGATTTGATTTTCGGCGATCGTGAAGAGCAGGAAAGGTATGTAAAGCTTACCTATTCTTTATTTGGCACGTCCTAGATCTATTAGGCCGAAAACGAAACTTTAGGGATAATTCTGCTCCCAGAAATTCGAGTTTGATTTTGAATACTATTCATTCAATACAATTGAATCATAAAGCTTGCTTTTGGATATAAGAATGCTTCAACCTTCGTATCTGTTGCAAATGAATCCGAATAGCTTCGAAACTTTCCCAAATAACTTTATGGAGCCCAATGATTAAAATTTACGCCCGCCACCTCATTTGACCCGAGGTGGGCCCGCTATTCCCGAACTTACTTCTATTATGCAAATGAATGATTTTTGAACAATATTTAAAAAGAAAAACGTTCTAGCTACTCTTCTATTTTGTTACTTAAAACTGCTTTTAAATATTCCGTTAAGTTCTATGACATGCTTTGATATGTATCACGAATCCGAATGTTCCGTTCCGACATAATTCTCCGTGATGTCCGAAAGGTACGTACTATGACTCCGTCCGATTTCATTGATTTGGTTTGACATCTGATATGCCTCATCGAGTCTCTGGAAATATATATGTTAATTTTATTGCATTAGTTTCTCACTACTCCACTCGTGGATGCCTCAATAATGTTTCCCCCACCGAGCCCGGCGCCGGATATGTTCTCAAGCGCTTTCCCCTCGCATTGTTCGTCGTGCCTCGATGTGAGGGCGGGTATGACATGTACATGGGTCCGAAGTATGATGTGCCATGTACATATATTTTGATATACGATCCGATTATGTGATGTGATGTGGCCACTTGGTATGTTATGATACTGTTCGGGAGATATTCCCTACTCAAGTATGATGTGTTATGGCGCGCCGTGCGGGTGCGCCTACTGCTCGTTCAACGAGTCCCATACGGGGCGGCTTTGGCATATGTTTTTCGTGCATTACTTAGGATCTCGATATGCATTTTTGATTACCTACGTATGCGGTTTGTTTTTCGTACATACGTTCGATGTTAGTTTTATTTATTACGCCCTCGCTTTACATATTCGGACATTTTCCGTAACGACCCCACTTTCTTCGGGGCCGCGTTTCGTGCCACGCAGTACGGACGTTTGATTGCCGGGTTTGCCGCCTAGGTTGTCTGCTCAGCTGGTTGAAGTGCTCCTTTGTCCGAACTGTATTTTGAGCATAAACTTTCCGCGTCGCATATGTACGTATTTATTACGGTACGGCGGGGCCACCGTCCCGTCATATGATTATGTTTTGTTACAGAGGTCCGTAGACATGTCGTGTGGGTTCTCGTATATGTTTCGCGAGATTTGTGTACGTTTAGAGTTTATCTATGTTTTGTGACGGCACTTATCGGCCTTCGCAGCGGCATGCCCACTTGTCCTTGTTAAATTATTAGTTCTGTTTGTCTTTAATATTTTGCTAATTTAGGATATAGTACGTTTGAGTGCCCAACTAGGGCACGTGTCGCGGCCTACGGAGTTGGGTCGTGACAATGATGAGACCCTAGAGTGCGCATGCGGTTGTTGACACGATTGGTAGCGAGGCGGTGCCCACGGGCATGATGATCGTGCGGACGGCGCGGCAGCTTCGAGGGCCGTGATTTTCGACACAGTGCCCGCGAGAGTTTTTCGGGTCCAAGCCATGGAGAGGACCACTATGAGTTCATCCGATGCACGCATGCGGCGTACTCGCGTTTGATTAGTGCATCCGAGACAAGAGTCGGCCGAGATGGCGTCATACCGTTGCGCGATGTAGCGATAACGGTATGAGTCGTGGATGCGTCGGGGGTGGTGCCCCTCGGTAGGTATGGGGCGAGTTTACCGAGGCTTTTCTGCCCATTTTCCTCGCCTCGGAGGCGAGGCGAGAGCCAGGGTAGACCGATTTCTCGCATTGAAGCGCGCGGGGCGGGCCGCCCGGGAGTACGGCTTAGAGTTTGATTCACCGGCCGATATGCGCCCGCATACGTAGCTAGCACGACCGATCGGATGCACGGATATATGTGGGGGCTGAGATCGGTACTTCGTTGATAGTTGCTTGGTGTTAGCGGCTCGGTCGGTATGGATATCGCCCGCATACGTGCCCACGCCCGGGCACGGAGGACGGACGCGAGGGCGCCGGCAGATAGGGTTGACGACGGGGTCGGCCCCGAGAGGGCCGCATCATCCGGGTATTCGGGGACTTTCGAGCGAGCGACCTCACGGCGAGAGCGGTATATCCTCCCCGGCCGGCCGGGGCACACCCCCGCGGTTTTCCCTACAGAGATCGCAGGGTGCGGGTATTCGAGGGCAGTGCCGAGCTCCGAGGTTTTCGAGCTCGCGATTGACGAGAGGCTCCGGCCCGGGCGAGACCACCCGGACCTCCGTGTTCCCAGCGGGAGCACGCACCCGGGAGAGTGTTTTCGTGCCCCGCGCGCGTGCTTTACTTGCGGCCGTCGTGGCCACCGATGAGAGAGCGTCCGTTGGGGTGGTACGTGCGATTCGGCCGCCCACCGGAGTCGGCCGGGGGTTCATCTTCATCCTCGGTAGGCGCGCGCCCGGCGGGGCGAGGCACACCGCGCCGGCGGCCGAGGCGGGGTCGTGGTGGGTTCCCCGATTCTAGCGACCCTTCGAACCGCATTTATGCATTAGCCGCCACCGGGACCGGAGAGGCGTCGCCTAATGTCGTCACGGGTACATCGGTTTTCACTCGAGATGTGTATGCACCGATTGATCCCGGTTCTACATTATCATATATTTCTCCCCTCGTTGCTAATAAAATTGGGATAGAATCCGAGTCGATAGAGCCTTTTGAGGTAGCTACACAGGTAGGGGATTTTGTTATAGCCAATCGATTTATAGTAGATTGTTCGGTGATTATACGTGGCCGCCGTACTAAGGCCAATCTCGGTAGAGTTAGATATGACTGAGTTCGACGTGATTATGGGTATGGATTGGCTAGCTTCTTGTTATGCTGCGTTGACCTGGTCAAAAGATGGTTCGTTTCCGGTTTCCGGTGATTTGGGGAGCCGTACATCCGGTATTTCATGTTTCTATGCTTCGTAAATGTATTGGTGACCCCTCCGCAGTTTTTACCGAGATGATATTCAGGTCACGTAAGGAGTTATCTTATGAGGAGCACCTATAGTCATATTGGATCGTCGTAAGAAAGTTGCGGAACAAAGATGTGGCTGTTAAAGTGTCATGGGCGGAATAATAACCGAGAGGAAATGACCTGGGAAGCTGAGGAGCAGATGAAGAAGAAGTATCCTCATTTATTTTCAGAGCCTACAGGTAATCCAATCCTCTACTTGACTTTATTGTTTGATAAATGAATGTATTGTTGTGATAGTTGAAAAGGAAACTCCCCCAAATGGTTTGTATGACCCATAAGGTTAATCTAACATTCGAGGACGAATGTTCTTAAGGGGGGAGGGAGGATGTTAGAACCCGTATTTTTGTACATTGGAACAATCCGGACTAATTATGATAAGTTAAGGACAAAACTATTCCGGGATACAAAGTCGGGATTTTTGACCTTCGATTTTATTTTGAGATATAAGTTGTGCATGAATTTGTTGGTATGGAATAATTAGGAGAATTTGGGACCAAAAGTGATAAAATTGGAAGTTGAAAATCATCCATTACTTCCATGGTTGGCCGTGTATAGTGGGTGTTGGCCCACACAAATTGTGTTCAATTTTAATTGGAACAACACATTAATGTGGGCCAAGGGAATTGTACACTTCATTTAAGTGATAAAAGATGACTACTAGTCTTTATTTTCATTTCATCCACTTAGAAAAAAAGGAGCAAAAGCTGAAAACCTCCATTGGAGCTCTCGGCCAGCCATAGAGAAAATCAACTCCCATTTCAAGCCATCCTAAAATTAATTCCTTGGTGTAAACCCACTATATTGAGGTCCCTAAGTAGCGTGGAGGTGTCATTGGAGCGATCAACCCATTATTTTTCATCTTTTGGAAACCCTAGCCTATTGTGGAATTGAAGAGTAAAGGTAAGATTTGATCTTGTTTATGTATTATGAAGGTTGTATGCTTGTTGTAGTATGGTAAATTGGATGAATATCATGAAATATAGTGTGTTGGAAGTGAGTTGGGTGTGTGGTGCTTGAGCCGTGCAAATGGGTGTGTGTTGTGTTGTGTTGAAACTATGAATTAATGTCTAGTTAGTATATTATGATCATTGTAAGGTGAAGGAACGATTGAGAATCATCCATGTGTGTATGTTGGTGTGCTAGCCGAAAAAGGGTCACCTTATGTGCCAAGAATTGAATTAATATCGCTTAATGTTTTAGTCGTCGTCGCTATGAATTCTATGTTGGAAATGAATGTTTATTAACTCAAATTGATATTGTGATTGTTGCGGACTGAATTGAAGATTTTTGGTATATTTAATGTAATTTGTATGTTGGTGAAAATAGCATTGTTAGAATGTAAATTGTGGATACAATCATGATTTGAAAATGAGGAATAAGTTGAAGTGAGGTTCTCGGTTTGGGGAGTCGAAAATTTGAATTGGAGAAAATTTTGGATTGTTGGAAATGTTGTATGAATTGCTTAGAATGTCTTTAAATATTGTTGGTATGGGTTCGGGTTAGTATGTGAATGTATAAGCGTCGATTTTGGCTTGAAGGTAAGTCGTCGAATTGAATTTATGAAAGTTGTTGAATGATGGAAAAGAGAGCTATTATTGTTGTATTGCCTTTCGGATTGATTATTAATGTTGTTAGGTTGGTTGTTGTTGTTGTTGTCGATTGATATGGCCGAGTTAAATTCTCGGGGTGTCCTATTTACAGGGGAAATGCTGCCCAAATTTCTGTAGAATTAAGGGCAATTTTGGAATTTAATGCCTAAACATCCATATCTAATGTTTGGCACATTATGGCTTGTTTGTAGACATTGGGCAGCCCGAATCATAAGTTGGATTATATTGGAGAGCGTTTGAGGTATGTAAAGTAACCTTTCTTTTTGGCATGCCTTAGTTAAAGTAGGCTATGATACGAGCCTCGAGGAAACTCTATTCTCGCAATCCGAGCATGTTTATGAATCGCACTTGTTCCTTGGCATTCTTATGTTGACATGACAAAACATTGGTCCTTATGTTCTTGGAATTCATAAGTTGTAAAGATTACATGAAAGCTGATTTTTGTTTTAAAGTTTATTCTTTAGCGATTCCAAAATTTCAAACGCTCATAACTTTCACAAAAAGTTTCGATTGCTTTGAGATTTTTGTAGGAGGTTGTATGACATAGGATGAGTACGTTTTCATAGGCGTGCTCGGTTCGGGTCTATACTCGTCCGTGGGTCCCGCGACGCCCTTTTTATGTGAATTCGATAACTTTTTGAAACAAAAAGTAAATTATTATTCCAATTTCGAATATGACTATTTTACTTATCTTTTGGATTTATGATAAT
>NW_026719232.1:0-28577 GCF_029784015.1 Lycium ferocissimum | reverse complement strand
ATGTTCTCGAGTGATTTACGGAAGGGACGTGACTTGACTATTGTTTAGCTTTTAAATGAGATTTCGTTTGGTTATTTTGTTGAGTCGTGATGATGATTTGTATGCATATGGTTTCTCGCACTCTGCTCGTGCAAAATGTTATTATCTCTTTCAGCGTCCGGGCCGGGCATGTATTCGTGCGCGATTCCACGGTATGATTCACCGCGCCCCTCACTAGAGGGCGGGGCATGTTATATGATATGATGATATAGGGACGCGGCCGGGATGGCATATGATGACTTCATTCACCGCGTCCCTCACTAGAGGGCCGGGGCACGTTATATGTACATGATATGATGATTTTACCTACCGCGTCCCTCACTAGAGGGCCGGGGCACGTTATATGTATATGCGTCTTGTTATACCTCGCGTTTTGTACATTTGAATATTTCGAGTTAATGGCGGGAAGTTAAGGACGAGGTTACATTTTCTGGTTTTGTTTGAATGCGCAAGTCGCTTATAATATTATTGGCATGAAGTGTTAACGGCAAATTTGGAATTTGGAAATGTCTACTAATTCATGACTTATTGGAGAAGCCATTGTGGTCGTGGGGCCCACTTATGCATTGGCCACTTGTTGCAAGCCATGCAATAAAATATGTGTTCATCTTATGCTTTGGTGGCCAAAAACATATTGTGGACAAAGATGACAAGGCTAGAATTTATCTCTTGTCATTTGGAAAATTCTAGAAATTTGAAGAAAAATTGGAGGGAAAAGAAAGAAAGAAAACAAAAAAAAAAAAAAAAAAAAAGAGCACATGGCCGGCCATGTGCATGGTCATGTGCCATATTAGTATATATATATATGTGTGTGGGATGATCAAGAAGACCACACTTCATTATTTTTGTGTTCTAGAAATTTCAAGAAAGAGAGAGGGAGAGAGATATGGGGAGTTCGGCCAAGGAGGAGGCTGGCCGAACCTTGCCCCTCCAATTTGACCATGAAAAAAAAAATTGTTCTCTTCATGTTTTCCTACTAAATGGAAGGCCCTTGTCAACATAGAGTGGTTGTTGGAACAAGAAGACTATCCGTTCTTGCGAGTGAAGTCTTGGCCGAGAAGGGGAGGTGAAGGAAAAGGTGAGGTTTAATCTTCCTTACATGTTTTATGGGTGTTTATGTATGTTGTGATATGTAGAAAGGAATGAAGTTCATGAAATTATGGTATTGTATGGTGTGGCCGTGTATATGTAGCATGATATAGAAGTGAAAGACTAATTTATTTAGCATGTTTGGAGTATGTATTATAGATGTTTGTGTGTTGTTGTAATATGTAGAAAATGAATAAACTTCATGAAATGATGATGTTGATGTGTGGCCGTGAATGGGGGCTGTTTGGTATGCAAGAAGTGACTTAATGTCGTTTAGTATTTTGGTTGTCGTCGTTATGAATTCTATGACGTAAAAATGAAAGGTAAGGATCTAAGTTGAAGTTAAGAACCGTGTGGGCTGATTTGGAGCTTAGTGTGTGTTTAATATGCTTTCTTGAATTTATGGAAATAACGTTACAAGCATGTGAATTGGTGATATAGTTTATGAATTTGAAAGAAAGAAATGTGTTGTTATTATTCTTATTGAATTGGAAGGTGTTGGGCGAAGTAGTATGTTGATTGAATCGTTTTGAAAGTCATATGAATTGAATTGAATCGAATTGAATATGAATGGAATGTTGTTAGTAAGATTGTTGGCATTGTTGTTGATATTGTGGCCGAGTTCCATTCTCGGGTTGTTGTTGTTGAATTGGGCCGAGTTAGAATCTCGGGGATGGCGCATTTACAGGGGAAATGTTGCCGAAATTTTGGTAGACAAGTGTTACTTCGAGAATTTACTTTTAGACGCTCAAGTTAACATTTGGTAAATGTGACCAATTTGTAGATTCTGGTGGATTTGGAACTTGAATTTGGAGTCGCGCATGAGGCGGAAAAGGTATGTAAGGCTTACCTCTTCTTTCTTTGGCATGTCTTAGATGTAATAGGCTTGAATACGTGTCTCGGGGACCACTCTAATTCTAGAAATCCGAGCTTGAATTTGACTACTATTCATTCAGTAAGATTGAAGTAAATGCTCATGAATAGTTGAAAGAATTGCCTAAACACCTAGAACTTGCATGAATAGGATCCGTTTACCCTAAAACTCTCATAAGTCATGCCATGAAATGTATTATACGTAAATTGTGTACGCCGCCTCATTTGACTCGAGGTGGGCCCACTATTCCTAATTTCCTCCTATGGCTCCATTAGGCTTATTTCCGTACTATAGTTAATGGGAGTTCTTGGTTATCATTCCGTCTACCAAACAATAGGCATTGTTCTAACTAAACCATTGACCCCAAGGCATGATTTTCCTTCCTAAAAGTTTACAAATGTTTTCCAAAATATTCATTTTCTCCAAAAACCAAGTTTTACAATATTAAAGTCTTAATGACTAAAACGACGACTATGGTTCTATGATGATAATGAGGGTGCCAGATATGAGAAAAAGTATATGACGAATATGTCAAGGATATGTTCTTACTACGAATATGACGATATGAAATGTTAAGCTATTTTTGGATAATGACTATTTTCAAAGGTTTTAAAGTAAATGAAATGATGCCTTATGATTCTGTTATATGTTCTTTTTTCCATGAAGTTATTCTCCATTGACAGCCTCGCCTTATATAAATTGTTCCTTCAAGGTGAGACAAGCGCCCATAGTTATTCCATAACATAGTCGGAGGTTACCGACCTTACGTCACTCCGATGGAGTTATAGCTCTTCCTTGGGCTCTCTGCATGCATGCTATATATGTATATATATATATGTATATATATATATATATAAGGTAAGATGGGGAAAAAGAGCGCATATCTCATATATATGTGGAGTTTTAAGGTGTTTTAAAAGCCTAAAATGGGATATACACACGGTACATGTATCCGTACTTGACTTGATATCATCCGGACGCGGGATGCCGGACGCGGGATATACATATATTTATGGTTAAATGGATCGACGTGGTATAATTATCCCGACGCCTCGGCAATATGATATATTCTATTTTCTATATATATATGAAAGAAATGTTTTTCAAAAAGGCCGTGTGTGTGTGGTTGTGTAGTTAAGTGTGTTTAGCATGGCATGTTGTTTTTATCCGTGAAAATGGGGGCACTCGGATATTTTGCACTGAGGTTACTGACTATGTTGGTGTTGCAATTGTTGTGGGCTGTTTTGAAAGTCAATATGACGATATGTTCTATGTTTCCATGCGCATTATTTGATCATATGTACGGGTTATTCCTTTACCTCACGATATGATATCTGTTTTTATTCATGTTTATATCTCTTACTATGTTGCTATTCTGCCTTACATGCTCGGTACATAGCTCGAAACTGGTATGACCCCTCTTTTTTCGGGTTTGTGATTCGTGTTTGCTTTGATTTCATGCCGCGCGGCACACCCTTGGATGAGTTCGTATTTTTAACGCGGTGAAGTAGCATAGAAGGTGTCCAGCGGAGTTGGTAGGCTCCACTTGTCCTCGGAGTCGCTGTTTGCCGAGTCGGATATATGTGCCATGATGTTTTGTTCGGAGTTAGAGACTTTGCGGTTTTAGATTTTCAGAGTCGTGGGTATTGGGTTGTCATGTGTAAGCGGCTCCAGCAGCCGATATGCTATTATGTTTCGTGTCACGAGTCTTATATGATACCAGATGTTACTTATGAAAAAAAAATTCTATGTATTCCTTTCTAACGGATTCATAAGTTCATATGTGTAATAAGAGTTAGCGGGTTCGCTCGGCTCCGAATATGGGGTCGGGTGCCCATCACACCCTAATAAAGTCGAGGTGTGACACGTCTGATGGTTTTACTTACCGCGCCCCTCATTAGAGGGCCGGGGCACGCTTTATCTATGCATGTGTACGAGATAATTTTTTGACTCTGTTTCTCAGTCCCATGATGTTATGTTTTGTGGACGATGTGGGTATGGATATTACGAATATGAAATTGATACACACATCGGAAATTGGGGTGTGACAATATGTATGATTTATGTTTCAAAGGCAAGTGTTATGATTTTATATTTATGGTTATTGTGCTACTTTTCTATATGTTTTTTCCCTCCTCGTTTCGGTACGATTATGTTTACGGTATTCCATGCTTTACATGCTCGGTACATATTCCGCACGACCCCTTTCTTCGGGGGCTGCGTTTCGTGCCGCGCGGTACACCCCGAGATTTTGGTGATCCGCCGGCTTAGGATTCCCATCGGCGGTCTTGGAGTGCTCCTTGTTCCGGAGCCCACCCTTTCTAACGGTACATATTCGTTCGTGGCATATGTATTTGTTGGTTCGAAGGGTTTTTTACGGCCCCTCATTAGAGGGGGCCTGTGTACGAGATAATTTTCGACTCACGCGGTCCCATGATTCTATTTGATACGTATGATTTATGTTTCAAAGGCAAAGTGATTTAGAGTGCTACGTTTCGGCGTATATGTGGGTTGTGCCTATTCTGTACAGGTGTGTTTGTATGTTATATATTCTGGGCGATCCCATTTGCCGTGGCAGCCTTGTCGGCTTGCATTGGTATATGTTTTGGGGCCGATGCGCCATTTGATAGCCTTGCCGACTTTGATAGCGATATATATATGCTTTTGTCTGAGATGTGTTTGAGACAGTTTGAGATAATTTGAAACAGCGTCTGATATTTGTATACGCATAAGCTATCTGTATGTGATTCGGATTAATAAATGTGTTTGGGTGCCCAGCTCGGGCACTAGTCACGGCCTACGGAGCTGGGTCGTGACAGAAGTGGTATCAGAGCAGTTCGTCCTCGGAATGTCTACAGACCGTGTCTAGTAGAGTCTTGTTTATCGGTGTGTTGTGCACCACATCTATAAACAGGAGGCTACAGGACATTTAGGATGTTATCTTTCCTTCTGATCCTAGATCGTGCGATAGAGCTGTGTTATCAGGATGACTCTTCTCTGATGAAATGTTATGTTTTCAGCGATGCCTCCGAGGAAGGCCATAGGCGCCCCGAAAGGGCAAGTTCTACGAGCGGTTGGTGAGACCGGCCCGGCCCGGATAGCTACTAGGGCCCGTGCTGAGCCTCTACCGGATATTGTGCCCCCGACAGCCAGTTCGGCTACACCACGATATCGGAAGGGGCTTGGACCGGCGGCAGTGTGCAGGTCAGGGGGCGGCTCCACCGCCAGCTCCCGAGGTTCGAGTGCCCGAGCCCCCAGCTCCCCAGCCAGGGGCGGAGGATGGGGCCATGCGAGAGGCGGTCCAGTTATTGACTAGATTGGTAGCAGGGCAGGCCCACAGGCACGGAGTAGGGGGTGATCAGGCGGACCGACGTGACAGTTCGAGGGCCCGTGATTTTCTGACATGTAATCCACCAGAGTTTTTCGGGTCAAAGCCCGCGGAGGACCCTCAGGAGTTTATCAGACAGATGCTGCGTACATTACGGTTGATTAAGGCGACCGAGATCGAGTCTGTCGAGATGGCATCATACCTGTCACACCCCAGTCTTACTAGGGTGTGATGGGCACCGACCCACATTTGTACATAAACTTTCGGACTCTTAATCGACGAAAATGACAAGTACAACAAATATTTGAAAATATCCTTTGTAGTTTACAAATCGACGAAACGTAATCATATGGAATCTCTACGCAAAATACGAGAATGACACGTCGGGCTGATGGAGCCGCTCACAACCGACATTCGGGACCCACAACTCGTCGCAAAGTCTCTAACGAGATAACGAACATATAGCATACACACTTTGACTCGGCGGCCTCCGGGAGCAAAAGGAGCTTGCCAATGCCGCCGGAACATCTTCTATACTTGTCTTCTAGTCATCCGGGTGTACCGCGCGGCATGAAACGCAGCCCCCGAAGAACGGGGGGGTCGATGGAATATGTACTGAGTATGTAAAGCATAAAATACGATAAACGAGAATCATAACTAAACGGAGGATACGAACATAAATGCAATGGCCGGAGTATCGAAATGCTTACTCATAAAACATAGGCAAATGCATAACGAAAATATGTGCCATAGGCCGGCCCCATTATGGGACTCGGTAAACGAAAAAGTGGTCGCCCCCGACACCGGCACCACAACATATCGAACATATCGAATGTGCACATATCATAGCATATCGATGGCCATATCATATCATATCATATCAAAGTGTACATGGCACAAGATACTCCACAACCCATGTACATGTATACCTACCCCCTCACACGAGGCACGGCGAACAATGCAGTGGAAGACGCTTGATAACATATCCTGGCCCGGGCTCAGTGAAGGAAGCATTGAGGCATCCACGAGTGGAGTAGTGAGAAACTTATGCATCATAAAATATTTACAAAGACTCGACGAGTAATCCGAGCGGCAGTCATTTAGGAAAGAAATCAGACGATAGTCATAGCACGTACCTTACGGACGTCGCGGGAAATTGTATCAAATTAAAACTTCTGGGGTTATTTGTGCATATGAAAATATAAGACGTTTACAGAAATTCGATGGCATAATTCGATGACGAATAATATAAAATAAATTGAGCGAAAATAATAGTGTATGTCTTTCGGATGTCGGAACGTTTTGTGTAAAATAATCTTTCTTAAATCATTTTAATATTTCAAACCTATTACGACTTTCACTAAAATAATTAAAACGACTGTCATATAGTGGTTAGTGAAGGTAGCCAAGAGTTTCCCTTGAGTTTTTCCCAAAAACAAGTCAAGCGGAATATTACCGAAAAACTCGGGAATAGTGGGTCCGCCTCGGTCAAATGAGGTGGTAAACACATATTACGTACTTTAGACTTCATGACGTCACTTATAAGAGTTTTAGGGTAGTCGGATTCAATTTGCGCAAAGTCTTGATATTTAAACAATTTTTTCCAATTGTTCACAAAATATTTTAATTCAATTCTACTGAATGAAAAAGGGATAAATTTGGACGTAGATTCCAAAGAGTAGAGTCGTCCCCGAGATCCGAATTCAAACCTATTACATCTAGGACATGCCAAGAGAAGGAAGAGTGGAGCCTTACATACCTTTCTTGCCTTTTATGCTCGCCAACATTCAATTTCCGTTTCGTCCAAAACCTACAAATGGTCACGTTTACCAATTGACAATTGTAAGGCTTTTAGCATTCAAATCTTTGACTCACTAATTGTCTATAAAAATTTGGGCAGCATCTCCCCTATACATACAACATCCCCGAGATTCAAACTCGGCAAAAACAACAACAACCATACCAACAACAATATAAACAACACCAACAATCGACTAGAAACGCATTCTAGCGCAAATGGTTTTATTTTCCAATTAATGCAACAATTCCAAATCCAACTTTACACTTATAAATCAATATCCATATTTTCATGTTCACATACTAATTCAAAATCATTCAAACATAAACCAAGGGTATTTCAAGCCTTATATCCAATGTTCAACATTTTCATATTCCATCCAAAATTCCCATATATGCTAGAAAACCATCCCAACACATTTTCTACTTACTACTTCATCACTAACAACCATAATCCACACTTTAACAACTTCATTATCTTAATACCATAAAATCACATTAATAGGACATAATTCTCTACATTCCATTTTCATGCCAACTTAACCCATATATCCTTCATTTACATTAATAAGTCACAACAACACAACTAACATACTAAACAAAATAAATCCATCATGATTCTCATCACATACCACACGGCCAACATGCCAAATTCCAACTTCATCCAATTTTTATCCAACTTTCATTTCCAATGCAAATTCCACAATAACCACAACTAGAATACAACATAAGATTTATTCATCTTGCCTATACAACATATACATACACACGGCCACATGCATATTCATGCAACCACCATGCAAACTCCTATATTCTCATGAGTTTCACCCTTTTCTACGTACTACAACATCAACAAAGCCTTTATAACATATAAAAAGGGATTGAATCATACCTTTTTCTTCTAACTTCTTCACTCCACCAAATTGTCCAAACGACGAAACGAACGACTTATCTTCCGAAATAATTATACCACGTTGGAGAGGACCCTTGAATTAGTAGGAATACAACAAGAAAATAATTTTTAGAACAAGATTTCATGGGGGGAAAATTCCCCCATCTTGGCCGAAATGGCCATGGTTCTTTCTCCTTGTTCTTTCTTTTCTTTCTCTCAAGTTTTCTTGAAATTTCTTAAGGCATATGATGAATTAATTCATCCATGTGCCTTATATTAAAGGGTCATGTGCATGGCACACACCCATGTGCATGGCACATGCCACCTTGTTTCTATTTTCTTACTTTCTTTTTTTTTTTTTTTTTTCATGAACAATAATTTGCCAATTCCAATTTTGCCCTTGGCCTTTCACAATATTTCCTTGAGCCACTTTGTGAATTTCCCTTTTTACCCCTAGTCTTTCCTAATATTTCCACATCCAAATTTTTCATAACCAACTTATGTATCAAACAAGGTCAAATTATAATCTTGTCCTTAACTTGCCACAATTATCTCAAATTATCCGAACGCGAAAAATACGGGGTATAACATCCTTCCCCCTTTAGAACATTCGTCCTCGAATGTTAAACTAGCCTTATAGGGACTTACAAATATTTCCGGGAGTTCCCTTCTTACGGTTATTGCACACAATTCGCGCATTAATCAACACAAATCAAATAAGTAATTCGATTATCCGTAGGCATAGGAACCAAGTGGGGTACTTCTTCTTTACCATTATTCGGCCATAGTACCTTAATGGAAATCACCCCTTTGTTACGCAGTCTCCTTATATAGCTAATCCATATGAGTTTAGACTGTTCCTTATAAAACAATTCCGCTGTCCTCTGGATGTCCTTTACGGGACAAGTTCTGGAAGGGTCTCCAATGCGTTTGCGAAGCGTAGATACGCGGGACACTGGATGTACCGCTTCTTACATCAGATGGTATATCTAATTCATAGGCGATCTTGCCCACTTTACGGATGACCCAATAAGGTCCAACATCTCTTGGGCTAAGCTTTCCTGGTTGATTATATTTCATAACACCTTTGACGGGCAATATTTTCAGAAATACCTAGTCACCAAACTGGAATTCTAAGCGTCAATACCGATTACTTATATATGACTTCTGTCGGCTCTGATTCGCTAATGACCGTCCCCGAACGAGTTTCACATTATTGACTGCTCAATGAATTATGTTCAGACTAAGTAGCTTAACCTTGTCGCTATCAAACTAGTCAGTTAATGACGTACACCTCTAGCCATACAGAGCCTTATACAGTGTCTTCTGGATGCTTTGATTATCACCAACCTCAATAAGTGGCGAGTGTTCATTTCCACTGCCTCAGAAAACAATGACACGGGCTCGCAACTTACCTCCTAGTGTCTAGATAACACGCCCAGCGTGCCCGTCAGTTTGAGAGCAGATGTTGGTTTAAGACGTACTTGTATTCTCAATTCTTTTCGGACGGATCTCCAGGGTTAACCATATACTAGGTACTCTGTTCGACATAACAGATGTGGACCCTTTATAAAATCTCACTACCTCCGAGGTATGACTCTACATAGTCCCGATAATCTTGTTTAACCATTTCATAATTTCCTTAATTTAACTTTGTCATATTTTAGGCATTGATCTCATGTCGCGCCGTTGTCTTGATTCAAACTCTTCCATTTCTCTTTTCCTGCGATTTTGGCTCTTAGTTTCTCTGTCGCTCATTATATTGTAATTTCTACGAGAATATGCGAAAATATGCAATTTAACCCAAAAAGCACCTTAGCGTTGCTTTACTAACCTTTATGTTTTTCCTTGACTTCTTCTTTTGTCTTACAATCAGTATTGGGAGGAAGCTTTGATTTGACCCTGGTCAAGTTCTGCTTACTTTTAGTACCAATTTCATTTTGGTAACATAGTCTAGACCGTCTCTGCATTTTTCGTATCGTATTCAAAATATCATAACCATACTGTTATTATTGGATCCTTACATTTCTTATCAATCATGTACTCACTTGGTTTGCTTATTGTGCAAATATTCGTGAGTTACATGACCATTCTTGCATAATTTGCAGAAAGTATGTTCGATCTCACACATAGTCTCTCCTTTATTGACTCATTCTATCTTACATATCCCATTCGTACCAAAATGCGCTGATTCTATTTGTCGTATTCCTTTCTCTTTTTACAAGCATCCACTACCTGGAATCATATTACTCACAACCTTCACCGACAATCCCTAGTACCACTTTAATTATCGTCTTGGCTCCCATTCGTTTGTTGTCGGTTTCAGATTGCACCAACTGGTTTCGATAGGATCTCGCAGAAAATTCAAGCGTTCACATTAAACGCGCCATAATATCGCTGATTTCCATCTTACCTTTGCGTTTCTCTTATCCGCTTCCCCCTTTAGGGTGCTCCCCTATCATTATCTATTTACCTTCCATCTTATGGCTCCATTTAAAATTTTCAAACTCACATGTTTCTTTCCGAATACATTTAACATACCATACCGTATCCACTTTTTTTTTCCTATAACTTAGATTACCCCCCGTATAAAATTCTAACACATTCGCGAAACGGTAAAGTTTCTCCCAATATCTCGTACAAAATCTAGTCTGATGGTTAGGGCTCAGGCAATATCACTATTGTACAATTGACTCGAGCCACACTCTAATAATTCCCATTAGTGTTCGGATAACGTCATTGCGGCAACAACATATCCAAATTGTATTGTATTTATTCCCGTCAAAAGTTAGTGCGCATAATCATTTCAAACTCTTCATCCCGCAATATTTATATTTAGACGATAAATATTCCAAGCCCTCTTATAACCTCATCTTATTCCCATAAGTACCGTCTTTTTTTTTCTTTTTTTTTTCCAATAAACTTACAACATATCAGTCGTTTCACAAATTCTCAATTCTTGTTTCTTATGGTTTTCGCTGCTCCCACGATAAGGTCATATATACGTAACATATCGTATTTCCTTATGCTTCATGTTCTCTCACTCCTTCCATATACTCATTGTTAACTTACAATTTTACCCGAAGTCATACTAACTTCATCTTAGTAGTGGTCTCGTTTGATGACCTTTTTGTCGCCCTACCTCTTTTGTCCATAACTATGTGTTTTCCATTTATCTCAGGTTCATAGTCAATCAATTATGCCCGTCTTGAGTGCTCCCTTTGGTACTTTTCTCATTTCTTCGTCTATGTCCCTTTTTCCTTCCACGAATTCCATTTCTAATTCGTTAATCACAATTCAATAAACTGTTGCCAGGAGACATTCTTCAGTCACCATCAGAAGGAACTAGAGCCTGGCCAGCACCACAGGGCATCCTAGTACTTGATTCGCATGATTTACCTTCAGATTTATTCTTGAGTTCTGAACGAACTATTTAGGTCACAATTACTTACTCGTATGCTTTACATTCTTTCATCATAGTCACACTCGGTTACCGGGCATTATTGCCCGTCAATTTGGGCCTCCTTCTAAAACACAATATGGTTGAAACATATTTTAGCTCATTTATACGACTTGCGAATTTGTCGCTCATATATGCTTTTTCAAAGCAAGATTTTTCCCAAATAAAAATACTACCTCTTACGGATGGCGTGGAAAGTATCTCTCAAAACTTTGGTCCAACATAATATACTACTCTTTCTTTACCTCGTTCTCCTCATTATTTCCGTTAACATATAATCTCTATCCCATATTTTCCTACACGAACATGGTAAGTCTCTTTCGTACCTTCAATAGCTCACTTTTCTCGTTCACACTTTACCCGTGTATTCCAAATACCTAATTTGTATCCTGTATTTGGCCACTTCGCCATTAAGCTTTACTTATCTTCGTGGCCATCCTTATTAAGCTTTCTAACTATTCCACATATTCTAATTTCCTTTTTGGTTATCCTAATTTCCCATTCATTTCATACATCTACATTTGTGGAACCCTGAGTGCACTTCCCAGGGGGTCACCCATCCCAGAATTTCTCGGTCCTAGCACGCTTAACCCTGGGACTCTGATGAAATACGATGCTCCAATGCCAGTATAATCGCGTCCGCTTCGTCACATGACCTTTATTACATAATCTGGAGCAAATCGAAGTCTCACAAATTTCGGGACTTTTTCACTACACGTCCCCTTTTTCCATATTTACTGTTTTACCCTTCTTATTCCACGATATTCATCTTTCATTCTAACTCCCAAATTCTCAATAGTAACAAATATACCTTCGTCGTCATTACTTATAATTATTTCGGGTATTGCCCTGTTTAGATCTCCACTCACTATCCCTACATAATAATTTTTTCGCCAAATCGATTGTCAACTACTCTTTTAAATCCTCCGATAGACCTTATTTCTACTGGGCATCGAATGCCATTCGTCTCGATCTTTCAGACTGTTGACTGTCTTTCCTATAATCATTTTTCACGCCATACCCCAATCCATAACTCTTCTGAACCTCGCATCTCATTTATTATCTACTTACAATATTTTCGTTCCCCCCTTTTTGACGTATCTAACTAAATATTCTAATTAACCATTTTAGCAGAATCTCTTTTTCCATTTTTACAATTCAAACTCTGTACGTAGCGAATACCGATGATACCTCACAGAACATACGGTTATATGACGCATTCCCGCCATTCAAAGCTTCCAATTCCGGTAGCGGAACAAATATATCAGTATTCATTTCTGTAACTTTCATGTCATTCCTTACTTTCTTCCATCGTATGTAAGGCCCACATATAGGAATTTCATCCTCCTATGACTTGACTCTATCGCACGATCTAAGACAGAAAGAAGGTCAACAATCCCTAGATGCCCCGTAGCCTCCTGTTTATAAATGTGGCGCGCTTCACACCATAAACCAACCGGGCACAACCCACGCACGTATATCCATGCCTAAACGAAATGCGATGTCCGGACACGACTTTACCATAATGCGACAACCCCTAGGACCCGCATTAATCTTTATCCGATACCACTTTGTCACACCCTAAATCTTACTAGGGTGTGATGGGCACCGACCCCATATTCGGAGCGACACACATGAACACACACACGAAATAATCTCTTTGTCATACATAAACTTTCACATTCCAAATCATTCTTATGTCAAAATTATTAAACTCACAAATAGGTAAAAGAATTGATTAGTACGGAAATGACAAAACTGGTATTATGAAACACAAATGACAATTATTTTATAAGGGACAATTTCAAAATCGAAATGGCTTTCGGATCCGACATATATTTTTTTGTAATTTTTAAATCAACACGAATCTTTCTAAAATAATCAAAGACTTTATTACATAATTTTATAGATCGGATTTCGAGGGGCGAAATTGTTCCGGGGTTCGACAACATATAAGACATGCCATGGGGAGCTTTACATACCTTGCGGACGCCTTACGCTCACTTAATCTCAATTCCCGTTTGCTCCAAAATCTTTGGTGTAGACTTGATTTACAATCGAACCAACACGATAAACATTTGGACAGAGATTTCCCCTATATATATAACATGTGATTCAACTCGGCTCCTTATATCACAAACAACAACAACTAACAACAACATGCATCACAACACACAATATGGAGATACACATAACGCAACACCTTTCGTTTCAGCCTTACATTTGACTTACTTATTTATTCATCCACACTCAAAAGCATTCTAATCAAAGCAAAACGTTCAAACAATCCAACAACTTGCCAATGCATCCATAACATATTCCAAATTCAACACAATCTATTTGTCTTCTAGTCATCATTTACAATCTTCAACTTAGTTCACAAAACTCTCATTTAAAGAGCATTAAAACGTCACACATAATGACCCATTTTAATGGCCACCATGACACACATTAATGATTCTCTTCCATTTCATCACACTACAACTTAACCAAACATGCTAGAATAGAATTGTTCAACACTTCTAACACAATATACATATACACGGCCACACCTACACCACACGGCCTCACTTTCTACATAATATTTCAAATTTTCATACATTTTAGCATACTGTAAACATCATTCATAACACATAAAATACCTTTCTTCTTCAACTTCCAACTTGAGGGTTCTCATGTTGAAAAATCATCTATCGCCCCAAACAACAACTCCAGTATGTAAAGCATAAATAAATGCAATGGCCGGACATCATACATCCATGAACATGCATTACATACAAAAATAAAACATGGCCAACATGGCATTTTCATGATTTTCATCTTTCATAACGGTCCCAAATTTTCTCAAATGTTCCATGCCAACATTCTTAAACAAATTAGGTCATCAAGGTCAAAAGTCCCGACATTATACGGAATGGTATCTCTAAATATGGGATAATGTGCAAAAATGCGGCCCATTAAAACAGGACTCTATCGAAACGTGGTCGTCACCCCCATGTGATGGCAATGTGCACCACATAGCATATCGGAAAATCATGCCATATCATTATCATATCATATCATGTGCACATATCATACCGTAAATATGGCACATGTATGGCACATACCATACTCTTCATATCATATCATATCATATAACATAAATACAATGGCCGGAAGTATCATATCATATCATATCAAAGTGTACATATTATCCACCGGCCCCAGGCATACACATATCATAGCACAACCCATATCAAAGTACATGTATACCTGCCCCTCACACCGAGGCACGGCGAACAATGCAGTGGAAGACGCTTGATAACATATCCTGGCCCGGGCTCAGTGAAGGAAGCATTGAGGCATCCACGAGTGGAGTAGTGAGAAACTTATGCATCATAAAATATTTACAAAGACTCGACAGAGTAATCCGAGCGGCAGGTCATTTAGGAAAGAAATCAGACGATAGTCATAGCACGTACCTTACGGACGTCGCGGGAAATTGTATCAAATTAAAACTTCTGGGGTTATTTGTGCATATGAAAATATAAGACGTTTACAGAAATTCGATGGCATAATTCAGATGACGAATCATATAAAAGAAATTGAGCGACAATCATAGTGTATGTCTTTCGGATGTCGGAACGGTTTGTGTCAAATAATCTTTCTGAAATCATTTTCATATTTCAAACCTATTACGACTTTCACTAAAATAATTAAAACGACTGTCATATAGTGGTTAGTGAAGGTAGCCAAGAGTTTCCCTTGAGTTTTTCCCAAAAACAAGTCAAGCGGAATATTACCGAAAAACTCGGGAATAGTGGGTCCGCCTCGGTCAAATGAGGTGGTAAACACATATTACGTACTTTAGACTTCATGACGTCACTTATAAGAGTTTTAGGGTAGTCGGATTCAATTTGCGCAAAGTCTTGATATTTAAACAATTTTTTCCAATTGTTCACAAAATATTTTAATTCAATTCTACTGAATGAAAAAGGGATAAATTTGGACGTAGATTCCAAAGAGTAGAGTCGTCCCCGAGATCCGAATTCAAACCTATTACATCTAGGACATGCCAAGAGAAGGAAGAGTGGAGCCTTACATACCTTTCTTGCCTTTTATGCTCGCCAACATTCAATTTCCGTTTCGTCCAAAACCTACAAATGGTCACGTTTACCAATTGACAATTGTAAGGCTTTTAGCATTCAAATCTTTGACTCACTAATTGTCTATAAAAATTTGGGCAGCATCTCCCCTATACATACAACATCCCCGAGATTCAAACTCGGCAAAAACAACAACAACCATACCAACAACAATATAAACAACATCAACAATCGACTAGAAACGCATTCTAGCGCAAATAGTCTTATTTTCCAAATAATGCAACAACTCCAAATCCAACTTTACACTTATAAATCAATATCCATATTTTCATGTTCACATACTAATTCAAGATCATTCAAACATAAATCAAGAGTATTCAAGCCTTATATCCAATGTTCAACAATTTCATATTCAATCCAAAATTCTCATATATGCAACGAAACCATTCCAACACATTTTCTACTCACTAATTCATCTCCAACAACAATAATCTATACTTTAACAACTTCATTATCTTAATATCATAAAATCATATTAATATGATATAATTCTCTACATATCATTTTCATGCCAACTTAACCCATATATCTTCATTTACATTGTAAGATCACAACAACACAACTAACATGTTAAACAAAATAAATCCAACATTATCTCATCATCACATATACCACACGGCCAACATGCCAAATTCCAATTTCATCCAATTTTCATTCAACTTTCATTTCCAATGCATAAATTCCACAATAACCACAACTAGAATACAACATAAGATTTATTCATCTTGCCTATATAACATATACATACACACGGCCACATGCATATTCATGCAACCACCATGCAAACTCCTATATTCTCATGAGTTTCACCCTTTTCTACGTACTACAACATCAACAAAGCCTTTATAACATATAAAAAGGGATTGAATCATACCTTTTTCTTCTAACTTCTTCACTCCACCAAATTGTCCAAACGACGAAACGAACGACTTATCTTCCGAAATAATTATACCACGTTGGAGAGGACCCTTGAATTAGTAGGAATACAACAAGAAAATAATTTTTAGAACAAGATTTCATGGGGGAAAATTCCCCCATCTTGGCCGAAATGGCCATGGTTCTTTCTCCTTGTTCTTTCTTTTCTTTCTCTCAAGTTTTCTTGAAATTTCTTAAGGCATATGATGAATTAATTCATCCATGTGCCTTATATTAAAGGGTCATGTGCATGGCACACACCCATGTGCATGGCACATGCCACCTTGTTTCTATTTTCTTACTTTCTTTTTTTTTTTTTTTTTCATGAACAATAATTTGCCAATTCCAATTTTGCCCTTGGCCTTTCACAACATTTCCTTGAGCCACTTTGTGAATTTCCCTTTTTACCCCTAGTCTTTCCTAATATTTCCACATCCAAATTTTTCATAACCAACTTATGTATCAAACAAGGTCAAATTATAATCTTGTCCTTAACTTGCCACAATTATCTCAAATTATCCGAACACACCTTAATCGCCGTTACTTATAAATACTTGGTTATCGGCCCTTGGATTTCATACTTGCCGCTATTAGTCAAATCATATTACATATTGTTAACACAAATCTCAAGGACTCGCAAACACATACCCCATTCTTGATCTTTATTTCCCCGGGACTATAAGGTGAAGTGTACTCTTCATCGTCGTCTATATTTCTTGCTATCTCAAAACCTATACGAGCCCAGGGATATAGATAACCAACAATTCCTTGTTTACCGCCCAGGACACGGGGAGTAATTGTATCATCTCACCGGGGAGGTCCCCAAACGACGTAATAACCACCATGGAAAACGAGGGACTTACCTCATGTGTCCAATTCAAACGGATACGTTACACTTCCCCCTATTTAGGTGGTCCTCCCTCCGAAAATTTTTGGAACTCCGACATCTCAATCATACGTCCTCCGAGGGATCACGCCTTAGCCGACATGTGGGCTCCTCTCCGGATCCCCGGAGCACTCGGGGGTCATGCTTACTCGGGCATATCTTCCCCCCATATCGTCCGGTCTCTTCATCTCTCGTCGTCCCTATACCGAAATTAAAGGTGTGGTAAGAGATCTTTCCTATGACTTGGCTCTATCGCACGATCTAAGAAAGGGTCACCGATTCCTAAAATGCCCCACCTCCCCGTTTATAAGTGTGGCCGGCTTCACACCCATAAACAAGACTCTGCAGGACACCTGGCTCGTAGAAAATCCGAGGGACGAAACTGCTTCGATACCACTTTTGTCACGACCCAACCCCCGTAGGCCGTAACTAGTCCCGAGCCGGACAACTCGAACACATCCATTAACCCAAAATAGCGTACAAATAACTTATACATTTACAAAGGTCAGACGTCGTCTCAAACTGTCGCATATAACCAAATATACCGCACAGAAGCCGGCAAGGCTATCATAAAACACAAAATCTCAAAATATATATATATGTACATACGCAAGCCGATAAGGCTGCCACGGCAGATGGGACCGCCCAAAACATAAATCACTACGTACATAACCGAACAGTGAACTATTCACAACCCACACATATATGTCTGGACCTCTGTGCAACGAATCATATGACGGGACAGGGCCCCGCCGTGCCCCCGAATAGACATATACATATACATATATAACGAAAGTATACGTATCAAAGTATAGGCTCCCAACGAGGGAGCGCTCCAAGATAGGCGACTCGGTATATCCTAGGGCCGGCGGATCACCAAACGAAGTATCGTACCTGCGGCATGAAACGCGACCCGAAGAGCGGGGTCGGAAGGAATATGTACTGAGTATATAAAGCATGATGCACAGTAAAAAGGATCATAAACGGAACAAGAAGTACAAAAAAATAAGTAAAATATCCAGACTACCAAAATGTTTACCTTTGAAACATAAATCATGCATGTCAATATCGTATATCGTATGCGGCCCATAATGGGACTCGGCGGACAGAACATGATCGCCACCCGCATTCCCGCCATAACACATCATAGCCTACCATATTGCATAACCCCGTAACACCATATCTCCGTAACACGTCATAACACCGTGAACCGTAACACATCATAACACCATAACACATCATAACTACGGAATATATATACACGGTGCCGACCTATATGCGAAAGTCTCGGTGAACCATGTAGTCATCATTTAAGTGTGCAAAACGTATGACATAACCGGCCTTTCGGACTCGACGAAAGATGTAACAACGGTATGCACGAGCGAGTAGTGAGTAACCATAGGCATATAAATCATCATTACGGACTCAAATCCAATAGGGGAAGTAAGTAACCAACGCTCGAGGGTTAAGACGATAGTCGCCAAATTCTTTCAAAAGGGTCGTTAGTACCAAACAAAGGAAAGTCACGGGGGACCACGGACAAGTACCGAAACCAATCCGAGCCCGCCTATGAAAGTTACGACTTTATTCCATTGTAGACCCTCTACAAACGTATCGAAGCGATCCGAGCCCGTCTATGAAAGTTACGGACTTTATTCGACATACGAATCCTTTAGAACAAGAACTATTTATAAAATCTTTGACTATCCAATCATACAGAAGACACAAGGACCATAGTTCGACTATATTAGGAATGCTAACATCAAGAAGTGAATAAGAATCGTAAACATGCTCGGATCTTATGAGTAGAGTTACCCCAAGGCTCGTATCATGTCTTACTTACATCTAAGACATGCCAAAAGAAAGAAAGGGTAAGATTTATATACCTCGTCCGCTTCCTAAGCTAATCCGACCCTTAAGTCTCGGGCTTTCCAAAATCTACAACAACGCCATTAGATACCAAACATTAGCTATAGGTACTTAGGAATTCACTCCCAAGCTAGCACTTTATCTACTGCAAATGTAGCACCATTTCCCTAAATTCAACATCCCGAGATTTCAACTCGGCCAAATCATCAACAACAATACCAACAACCATTCTAACAACATCAACAATTAATTCAAAACGCATTCTAACGTTACTAACTCTTTTCTACATAATTCGACAACATTCCATTTACATTCAAATCAACCACATACAATCAAGGCAACATCAATGCTCACACATTCAAGTACTAATCCGAAACCATCAAACAAGATTCAACACTGTCAAACAATACGCACAATATTCAAAATAACCCAACCAACATACCACTCTCCAAAACCTCCCCAAACTCAATAAGAACAACAACAACACATTCCTCTCTTCCAAATTCATGAACTATACCAACAATCCACACGTTAACAACATCATTCTCATAAATACAAGAAACTACATTAAAATCACATTAACTTCTACAACAGCCCAAAACAATTATAACTTCAACTTGAACCATTAAATCTTCATTCTTACCATAGAATCCACAACAACAACAACAAAAATATCAATTAAAATCAATTCACCATATTCTACAAAAACCGTCCACACACGGCTCAACATCACCATGCATGATTTCATGAATTTCATCCATTTCTACACACTACAACATGTACAAACCATCCATAACACATGTAAAAGGAGACTAAACCTTACCTTTACCACTTGGGCCTCCTCAACTTGGCTAGGATTTGAGAATTGCAAGAAGATACTTTGCTTGCTCCAACAACCACTCCACGTTAATAAGGACCTTCCAATTGGTTTGGAATACTAGAAGAAAAATTATTTGATCACTCTCAGACATCAAATTCGCCACCACGTGGCCAAACGAAGTTTCCTTCTTCTCCAAGGTTCTTGAGTTGTATAAAATGATGAATTTGGTCTTGCTTTGTCATCACTTACATATATATATGTATAGCCCCTACAAATACAAGGTGGACACATGCCCTTTCATGGCTTCGAAGCAATCAGGATTTGGCCAAGCCGAGCCCACACCCAAGCCACACGGCCACTTGGCCTTTTTTCATTTCTCACATGAAATAATTAGCATGAATAAATTAACTTCTAATTTTCTTAATATTTCCACACCAATAAACTTATAAGCAACTTGGGCATTAAAGCAAAATCAAAAAATAGCCTTGTCCTTAACTTATCGCAATTAACTCAAAATATCCCAATATACA
This sequence comes from Lycium ferocissimum, assembly GCF_029784015.1. Taxonomy (NCBI): domain Eukaryota; kingdom Viridiplantae; phylum Streptophyta; class Magnoliopsida; order Solanales; family Solanaceae; genus Lycium; species Lycium ferocissimum. The sequence goes on along the minus strand of NW_026719232.1, from coordinate 7,933 downwards.
AAATACGGGATATAACAGATCCCCTCCCACTTCCACTGCGGAATTTTGATATTCTGAGCCAGGTCTCCAGGCCTTAGATGTTATTTCACACAGTGACAATTTAAACCCTTAGCCTGAGAAGTTAGAAATATCAACTTTTATCTTTTCACCAACAAGCAGTTCAAGTCTTTATACATTTTGGTGGATCCTGGATGCACCGAATACTTAGAACTATGAGTCTCCATCATTAATTCTTGTCAAAGACCATCAACATCAGGAACACACAATCGTCCTTGCTGTCATGACCCGACCTACGGCCGCGGGGACGGCACCGGTAGGCCGACCACCGAGCACCCTCATTCTACTTTAACAACTCGTCTTTATTCACGTCGGGACGATTATATAACGGGTCAACTATGATAAGTTAGGGTTAAGACCATTCCGGGATACGAAGTCGAAATACATGACACAAAATCATGTCTGACCTTCGATTTTGTCGTGTGACCTAAGTGTGTATGACGTTATTGGTATGGAAACATCAAAGAAACTTTGGGACCAAATAAAGCATGGAATAATGGAAAGTTATCGAATTATTGAAAAAAGAGAGGTGTGATTCACGTTATTGGTAAAAAATGGCCATGTGGCCGAAAAGTTACCCATTTGAAAGTGGGCCATGGCCACATGGATATGTCATTATTTGTAATTAGAAGATGATTTAAGGGAACATTTCTTCATCATTTCATTCCTTAGAAAAATCAAGAAAGTTGGAGAAGAACAAAGCTTCAACCTCACGGCCAAAGAAGAGAAAAATCAAGTCCAAGATTAAGCCACCAAAAATTATTTCTTTGATGCAAACCTACTAATTTGAGGGTGCTTAGTAACGTGGAGTTGTTGTTTCAAGCGTTGGATTGTTCGTTTTCATCCTTGGCCAACTTTGGACAAATTGAAGGGTTGTGAAGAAAGGTAAGTTCTAATCTTGTTTTATGAGTTATGGAAGGTTTATGTGTGTTGTTGTATGTTGATATGGATGAAATTCATGAGATATGGCAAGTTGAAGTTTGGCCGTGCATATAGGGTTTAGCCGTGTGTGTGTATGTTGTGTTGGAAGCAATGAATTAATTCTAGTTTGCATGTTTTGATTGTTGTAATGTGAAGAAAAGAATGAAATTATCCTTATGTGTGTAGGGTTGGTGTTGGCCGAATATGGCCTTCATGTGTGCCAAGAAATGAATCAAATTTCTTAAAGTTTTGGTTGTTGTTGTTATGTGGATTTTATGTTGGAAATAAGAGTTTAATGGTTCAAATTGGTATGGTAAATGTTATGGGCTGATTTGGAAGGTTTTGTGTGCATTTAGTGTAATTTTTATGTTTATGGAAATGACATGGTTAGAGTATGGATTGTTGGAGTAAATCATGATTTGAAATCGAAGGAATGTGTTAGAGTTGAGGTTCTCGGGTTTGGGGGTCATTTCGGGTGAAATGGAGTATTTGTTGGGTTGTTGGAAATATTGTATGAATTATTTAAAGAGTTCTTGAATGTCGTTTGAATGGTTTTGGATTGATAATTGAATATGTGTTAGTTTGATTACATGTTGGTTTGTAAGTATGTAGTCGTAGTAAGTATAATTGGAATGTTGTTGGAATGTGTGGAGAAGAATTTTTAATGTTCGAATGTGTTTGAATTGATTATGGATATTGTTGGAATGATTGTTGGTGTTGTTGTGTTGTTGAATTTGGCCGAGTTGAATTCTCGGGGTTGGTCCATTTATAAAGGAAGTGCTGCCCAAATTTTTGTAGGATTATGTGTTAGTTGGAAATGAACTTCTAAATGCTTGGTTGACGTTGGTATTTATTGATGTTATGTAGATCTTGGAGAATTCGAGATATAGATTTGATTTGGATTAGCGTTGTGTGCGAGCGAGGTATGTAAAGCTTAACCCTTCTTTCTTTTGGCATGTCTTAGTTCAATATAGGCTACGATACTAGCCTCGAGGAAATTCCATTCTCATAATCCGAGCATGTCTATGATTCGCGTTTGTCTTTTGGTACTCGTATGTTGATGTGAGAAAATATTGGTTTTGATGTTGTTGGAAAAATTGATTTTAAAGTTGCACAAAAACTTGGTTTTCAAAAGAGTTTTATTCTTAACGATGTTGAAACTACGAACGCTCATAACTTTCGACTAAGGGCTCGGATTGCCTCGATATCGTCGTGGGAGGTTGTATGACGTGTGATGAGTATGTTTTCCATAGGCGGGCCCGGCTCGGGTTGACACTCGTCCGTGGGTCCCGCGACCTTCCTTTGTACCTTTCTGATGACGTTTGAGAGAGTTTGGTATGACGATTTTTCCCGGTTCCCAAGTACGGTCATTTTACTTACTTTTTGAACCTATGATAATGATTTTATGCATATGGTTACTCACGACTCTGCTCGTGCGGTTTGTTGGTACATCGTTCGCCGGTTCCCGGGCCGGTTTCGTTGTCGTGCGCACTATGATATATTCCGGTGTTATCTTTGTGTTACGGTTCCCGAGACCTCGCCATAGGGCGGGTTCCGTTTATGGAGTTATCTTTGTGATATGGCTTATGATGTGTTGTGATGATGTGTTGCGTTCGGGGTTGTACGGAGATTTGAAACCTTACGGTGTTATGCTTGTGTTATGGCGCCATCGACGAGCGGGCGACCATATTTTACGTATACTTTTGCATGCTTTCTATTTTAAAAATAAACATTTGGCATTTTGGAAATGTACTTACTTTCGGTATCTGTTTCGAGTGTGACTCGGTTATTTACTTTGTATTTTTACGCTTTGCATACTCGGTACATATTTCGTCGACCCCCACTTTCTTCGGGGGGCGCGTTTCATGCCCGCGGTACGGACGACCGTTGGTGATCCGCCGATGTAGGACTCCTATCCTGCTTGTGTTGGAGTGCTCCTTTAATCCGGAGCCTATATTTTGGTATATACTCGTTCGTTGCATATATGTGTGTGTGTGTTGTGTTCGGGTATGGCGGGGCCACACGTCCCGTCATATGATTACGTTGTTTGTTTAGAGGCACGTAGACGTATATGTGGGTTATGTGCCTATCTGTACGGATGTGTTTGTATATTATGTGTTTTTTTAGGCCGATGCGCCATATGATAGCCTCGTCGGCTTTCGATATATATATATATATATGTTTGAGTTCGGGATGTGTTTGAACAACGCTTGATTTTTGTATACGCGTAAGCCAGCTGCGTGTGATTCGGATTTGATGGGTGTGTTTGGGTGCCCAACTCGGGCACTAGTCACGGCCTACGGGGTTGGGTCGTGACAAAAGTGGTATCAGAGCAGTTTGTCCTCGGAATGTCTACAGGCCGTGTCTCGTAGAGTCTTGTTTATCGGTGTGTTGTGCACCACATCTATAAACAGGAGGCTACAGGACATTTAGGGTGTTACCTTTCTTTGAATCTTAGATCGTGCGATAGAACTGTGCTATTAGGATGACTCTTTTCTGATCAGTTGTTATGTTTTTCAGAGATGCCTCCGAAGAAGACGACGGCTGCCCAGAAGGGCAAGGCGAAGCGGCGGGATGGAGACTAGTCGGGCGCCGAGGGTTACACGGGCTCGTGCGCGGACTAGGCCGGTGTTGTTTTACATTCGAAGGGTTCGACCACTCCACCGCCCGGAGGCCGGGAGTAGGTCCCTCGGCGGCCCGGCGCCCGCTCCCCGGCGGGTACGGAGGATAGGACGCGAGGAGGCCGTACGGTTGTTGACGACGATAGTGGCGGGACAAGCTCGCGGACGCGGGCGGAGGGCAATGATGATGACGACGGGCGTGATAGCACGAGGGTTCGCGACTTCTTGACATGTGGCCCCCCAGGTTTTCGGGTCTCGCACGAGGACCCCCATGATTTCATACGGCAGATGAGACGCTCGTTGGGACTGGTCAGGGCTTCAGAGACCGAGTCCGTTGAGTTAGCCTCGCACAGGTTGCGAGATATTGCACTTAATTGGTATGAGTCCTGGGAGCTATCCAGGGGTGAGGGTGCTTCCCCAGCCACGTGGGACGAGTTTACGGCTGCCTTTCTCCGTCACTTTACGCCGGAGTTGCGGAGGGCAAGGGTTGATAGATTTGCGAGATACGACGAGAGGGTCGGAGTGTTCGTGAGTATAACTTGGAGTTTGATTCTCGGCCGGTATGCACCTACTATAGTGGCGGATATGGCCGACCGAATGCATCGGTATGTGATAGGGTTGGACGGTACTTGGTTGACGAATGCATGACAATGGCGGCGCGGACGATATGGACATCGCCGGTTGCGGCGCGCGCGCCGGGGAATGGAAGACCGGCATCGAGGGCGAACGGTCCGGAGAGATCGTGATAGGAGGCCGCCCCGAAGAGGGCCGGATCGGCGGGGTATTCGGGAGATTTCCGCGGCGGGCGGCCCTCGGTGTCGATCCGGTGGATATTTTCCGCCGCCGAGCCGGGATACACGGTCGGTAATAAGGCGATTTGATGACATAGGACCGTCTAGGGCGGATCGAGTTCCGGGGCCTTGGGTCCTCGAGGGCAAGCGGAGGTTCCGGTCGGATGAGACCACCCGGACCTCCGTGCCCCCCACCGTGGGAGGCCACGCCCGGGAGAGTGTTTGTGCCAGCGGTGCCTGTTTTAATTGTGGCCGTCAGGGCCATCTGATGAGGGATTGCCCGGCCGGGGGTTGGTTTGGGCGGTGCGGCGCAGCCTACCGGGTCAGTTGCCGGTTCATCTTCTTCAGCAGCTATGCGCCCTTGGGTCGGGGTGTGCGGCACCGGAGGCCGTGGCGAGAGGTCGCGGCGGAGCCCCCGGTGCTAGCGGTCCTTCGAACCGCATATACGCTTTGGCGGTGGCGGGATCCAGAGGCGGCACCGAATGCGGATCCAGGTATATGAGCCTTTCTTGTAATGTCCTTATGTATGTGTATTTGTTGTATGAATGTTGTTTGATAACAGCGAGTAAGGATCCGAAAACCGATAATTAGGCATTTATAAATAACGACGCTCAAGGTATGTTTGTTGCCATAGAGAATTTGGGTATCTGGAACGGAAAGTAGGCATGTCCGTAGGTGAGAAGTTAGTGTCGAGGTTTGGAGAGGGTTAAGATAGTAAGTGTGTTATGAGAGCGTTTGGGAATCTGTCAGAACTTCAATTTACTCCAGATTACGTGATGAAAGTCATGTGATAAGGCGGACGCGATTATACTGGGAGTAAAGCATCGTATTTCATCGGAGTTCCGAGGTTAAGCGTCTTTGGGGAGAGCAAATTCAGGATGGGTGACCCCCTGGGAAGTTTTTGGAAATCTTGCAAGTTCAGATGTAAGAGGCAAATGAGAAGCTAGGATTGCAGCATAATGTGTGAACGGAAAGTTGAAAGACGAAATCTGAACCAAGGAGCAGTAAAAGAGTTCGAATTAAAGTTAGCAATAAGATAAAGAAGGAAGGAAAGAGTATGATTGGTAGGTACGACTATGTGTTATGGTAATAACGGGAATCTTCCCCGAGGTCCTTGTACGACCTTATAAGACTAGTTGAACATTCGAGGACGAATGTTCTAAAGGGGGGAAGGATGTTATATCCCGTATTTGGAACGTCGGGACGATTCGGGTCAACTATGATAAGTTAGGGTTAAGACCATTCCGGGATACGAAGTCGAGACGTGTGACCTTCGATTTTGTCGTGTGACCTAAGTGTGTATGACGTTATTGGTATGGAAACATCAAAGAAACTTCGGGACCAAAGATGGAATAATGAAAAGTTATCAATTATTGAAAAAAAAGAGGAGTAAATTATGGCCATGTGGCCGATTCCACCTTTGAGTGGGCCATGGCCACATGGATGGCCATTATTTGTAATTAGAAGATGATTTAAGGGACCATTTCTTCATCATTTCATTCCTTAGAAAAATCAAGAAAGTTGGAGAAGAACAAAGCTTCAACCTCACGGCCAAACAAAGAGAAAAATCAAGTCCAAGATTAAGCCATTCCAAAATTATTTCTTTGATGCAAACCTACTAATTTGAGGGTGCTTAGTAACGTGGAGTTGTTGTTTCAAGCGTTGGATTGTTCGTTTTCATCCTTGGCCAACTTTGGACAAATTGAAGGGTTGTGAAGAAAGGTAAGTTCTAATCTTGTTTTATGAGTTATGGAAGGTTTATGTGTGTTGTTGTATGTTGATATGGATGAAATTCATGAGATATGGCAAGTTGAAGTTTGGCCGTGCATATAGGGTTTAGCCGTGTGTGTGTATGTTGTGTTGGAAGCAATGAATTAATTCTAGTTTGCATGTTTTGATTGTTGTAATGTGAAGAAAAGAATGAAATTATCCTTATGTGTGTAGGGTTGGTGTTGGCCGAATATGGCCTTCATGTGTGCCAAGAAATGAATCAAATTTCTTAAAGTTTTGGTTGTTGTTGTTATGTGGATTTTATGTTGGAAATAAGAGTTTAATGGTTCAAATTGGTATGGTAAATGTTATGGGCTGATTTGGAAGGTTGTGTGCATTTAGCATAACTTTTATGTTTATGGAAATGACATGGTTAGAGTATGGATTGTTGGAGTAAATCATGATTTGAAATCGAGGAATGTGTTAGAGTTGAGGTTCTCGGGTTTGGGGGTCATTTCGGGTGAAATGGAGTATTTGTTGGATTGTTGGAAATATTGTATGAATTACTTAAAGAGTTCTTGAATGTCGTTTGAATGGTTTTGGATTGATAATTGAATATGTGTTAGTTTGATTACATGTTGGTTTGTATGTATGCAGTCGTAGTAAGTATAATTGGAATATTGTTGGAATGTGTGGAGAAGAATTTTAAGGTTCGAATGTGTTTGAATTGATTATGGATATTGTTGGAATGATTGTTGGTGTTGTTGTGTTGTTGAATTTGGCCGAGTTGAATTCTCGGGGTTGGTCCATTTATAAAGGAAGTCTTGCCCAATTTACGTAGGATTATGTGTTAGTTGGAAATGAACTTCTAAATGCTTGGTTGACGTTGGTATTTATTGGTGTTATGTAGATCTTGGAGAATTCGAGATATAGATTTGATTTGGATTAGCGTTGTGTGCGAGCGAGGTATGTAAAGCTTAACCCTTCTTTCTTTTGGCATGTCTTAGTTCAATATAGGCTACGATACTAGCCTCGAGGAAATTCCATTCTCATAATCCGAGCATGTCTATGATTCGCGTTTGTCTTTTGGTACTCGTATGTTGATGTGAGAAAATATTGGTTTTGATGTTGTTGGAAAAATTGATTTTAAAGTTGCACAAAAACTTGGTTTTCAAAAGAGTCTTATTCTTAAACGATGTTGAAACTACGAACGCTCATAACTTTCGACTAAGGGCTCGGATTGCCTCGATATCGTCGTGGGAGGTTGTATGACGTGTGATGAGTATGTTTTCCATAGGCGGGCCCGGCTCGGGTTGACACTCGTCCGTGGGTCCCGCGACCTTCCTTTGTACCTTTCTGATGACGTTTGAGAGAGTTTGGTATGACGATTTTTCCCGGTTCCCAAGTACGGTCATTTTACTTACTTTTTGAACCTATGATAATGATTTTATGCATATGGTTACTCACGACTCTGCTCGTGCGGTTTGTTGGTACATCGTTCGCGGTTCCGGACCGGTTTCGTTGTCGTGCGCACTATGATATATTCGGTGTTATCTTGTGTTACGGTTCCCGAGACCTCGCCATAGGGCCGGGTTCGTTTATGGAGTTATCTTTGTGATATGGCTTATGATGTGTTGTGATGATGTGTTGCGTTCGGGGTTGTACGGAGATTTGAAACCTTCGGTGTTATCTTGTGTTATGGCGCCATCGACGGGCGGGCGACCATATTTTACGTGCCCTTTTGCATGCTTTCTATTTTAAAAATAAACATTTGGCATTTTGGAAATGTACTTACTTTTGGTACTCTGTTTCGGGTGTGACTCGGTTATTTAC